>NC_091742.1:57946052-58246052 GCF_043380555.1 Nothobranchius furzeri
TAGACTGAGAGAGAGAGAGAGAGACTGAGAGAGAGAGAGAGAGAGAGAGAGAGAGAGAGAGAGAGAGAGAGAGAGAGACTGAGAGAGAGACTGAGAGAGAGAGACTGAGAGAGAGAGAGACTGAAAGAGAGAGAGAGGGAGAGAGAGACTGAGAGAGAGAGAGAGAGAGAGAGAGAGAGAGAGACTGAGAGAGAGAGAGAGAGAGAGAGAGAGAGAGAGAGAGAGAGAGACTGAGAGAGAGAGAGAGAGAGAGAGAGAGAGACTGAGAGAGAGAGAGACTGAGAGAGAGAGAGACTGAGAGAGAGAGAGAGAGAGAGAGAGAGAGGAGACTGAGAGAGAGACTGAGAGAGAGACTGGAGAGAGAGAGACTGAGAGAGAGACTTTGACTTTTAAATGATTTATTTTTCTTTACAGATCAACAATCAGTGTTAATGACTGAAACTTGTTTTCCACTAATAAAACCAGGGCAACTGATAAACCAGTTTAGAAGTTTATCTTTAGGGAGCCCTGTCCATCCAGCAGACAGAGCACCTGCCCGATCCCCCACACCGCTCTAAACGAGTCCAGGTTCCCAGTAAGTTCGTAAAAAGCGTGTTCGATCTTTAAGCGAGCTTCCACCAGGCCCTTCAGACTCTTCTCAGCATCAGTCCAGCTCTGTCCCAGCATCTGGTTTTTCCTGGTTTTCCAGATGGCTAGTTTCGCACATGCAAATAAAAAGTTAATTAACAGTATTGTCCGTTTTTTTCTGACACTGTACTTGGGCCCGAAAACGAATAAGTGCAGGGTAAAAGTCTCCCCCAGAGCACTAACCCACCGTTCTAAAACCTTAAACATCCCTGATAACCTAGAACATGCTACCACTAGGTGCTCTAGGGTCTCGGTTTGGTTACAGAAAGGACATCCCTCCCCGGTGCTTGGATCAAAGCGGGCTCTGTGTCTGTTCGTAGCTAAAGCTCCATGTATGATCCTCCACTGGAGGTCTGCCATCCTTTTTTCCACTGGAGACTTATACAAACTCCTCCAGCTCCCCCCAGGGGCATTGTCCGCAGCAAACACCTGAGTCCACCTCGACTCCTTGACTCCTAACAAGGAGCGCCTATTGATAACCTTCACACAAGTTTGATAGAGCTGTTTCTTCCCACAAGACTGGAAAGAGCCCAACACTGGAGTGTTCGGGTTCAGCAGTAATCCACTCTCCTCCTGCCATCCCTCACCAGCGGCTTTAACCTCCAGAGACGGAAAAACATACTCACTGTCATCATCCCATTGGTCAGATAGAGTACAAGTCTCAATGAAGGCTCTCTGCGACACAGACAAGGACCTCCGTACCTCCTCCACCACTCTCTCCATCACTCTGGTGGACCTCACATCCAACCGCTCACCAAGGGTTCCAGCCGGGATCTTCAGTAAGTGACCAAACTTTACAATCCCAGCACTGGTGAACTTCACTTTCAACGCAGATGAATTTAAAATGCCAGCTTGAGAGAAGAAGTCATTGTCAAACAAGGGTTCTTGTAGCAACCATGTCCCTGGTCCCGTGTCAGACGTTCTGGATACTGTCAGCAGCTTAAACGAGTCCAGCTCTCTCCAGACTGAGAGAGAGAGACTGAGAGAGAGAGAGACTGAAAGAGAGAGAGAGGGAGAGAGAGACTGAGAGAGAGAGAGAGAGAGAGAGAGAGAGAGACTGAGAGAGAGAGAGAGAGAGAGAGAGAGACTGAGAGAGAGAGAGAGAGAGAGAGAGACTGAGAGAGAGACTGCTTTACAAAAACCGAGGGCAAACTCAAAACCACAACGCCCACATAAATGTTTAACTGTTAGCTAATCAAAGACTTGAGAATTAAAAGACAATATCAATCAATAAGTACCAGGTGCAGGTGTGGATTTGATGAGTCTATAAAGCTATATGCACTGCCAGTATGATTGTAAGGCCAAAAACGACAAGTGAGCCAACATGTAGCCATGAAAATCCACACTGAACAAACACATTCAGGTGCACAGCCAGCCAGCATGGAGCTGCAAGATGTAGGAGGACAAGCAGCTCTCCCTCAGCTCCCAGCAGAAGGTTTTCTACATTAATGCTGTCTGAGCAGAGGTAGGTAGGAGAAGAGATGGTTAAAAACTCCCCCGTCAGGTGAAAATAGATAAATTATGGTTTCACATTTTAAAGCTTACACAGAATTTGCTTCCCTAATCACACATGGGAGATCCCAGAGTTGCTGCTTGGAGATTTAAATAAAAAAAAAATCTTTTCTCCTTAAGTCAGTTGAGAAATTGCCAAGTCGGCAACCTGGAGTGCATAACAATTCTGGGGTTGTGTAGGGAGTGGAGCCCAAGAAGCGAGAAAAGCACTGTTTAGTTTAACACCGATACCATGAAAGTGTGTCTAGCCTTTATAAATGATTAATGAATAGTTAATAACATGGTTATTAATTAGGCTGTAAATGTTTTATAAACCAGATTTGCCAGGGCTGGAAACTTACTTAAACTGACACTACTGTTGGGTTATCATGGCTTTTGAGAAAGCTGACCAGTTACATGTTCCTTGGCCTCTTAATTTTCCTTGGAATGATCTGTTCCCAGGAAGGAAACATCCAGGTTATGAAAGGAGCTATGTGCTGGGGGTTCATCTTAAGACTGAGACTAGGAAGAGTCCAGGCCTGTTATTTGTACAATTTCTCTGTTTAAATTAGATTTCCTGAAGCTTCGGATCATGGTCGTTATTTAAGTCTGTTTTTGGTATTATTGTTTGAACTCAAATGGACCTCCTCCAGGATCCAAAAGGACAGGAAGCAGTGGTCCGACTGGACCAGTAGCAAAGACGGACCACAACAGCTGGTCCGCATCAGCTGGACTGAAAAAAAAATGTTTGACCAATGTCTTTAGGAAATAAGAACAAACCCTCTGCACCATAACCTGTGATTTTTTTATTTATTTATTTTTTCTATTTGAAGAGCTGAAATGAAAACCAATAGGCAGCTCCCACCACCTCCATCTTGGTTCTCTCGGATTTGTCTAAAAACCTTTGCCAATGACGCAGGTCAGACTGAAGGCAACCATTGTACCATCCGGTTGCCAGTTTCACCAAACTACCATACTGTCCTGGGTCCTCCATTCATTACGCAATCACATATTTAGCAAAAGGACACCAGGTGTGGGAGGTTCTACGCTCAATTACATCAGAGAAGAACAGTCGACTAGAGTTCCAAAAAGGAAAAACATCATTTGAAGTCACTGACAACTACTAGTCATTGGTGTTGAGCACTCTCGTTTCCTCTGGAAATGCAGGTTTTCGGAGGAATGCTACCCGACGGGAGGGGTGGGTGTTCCGTGACAGTGTTTGCGTTCAAAACCTAGCTTGTTCTGTAAATTTGCCATTTCCGCTTTAAAGGTGCATAATGTAGAAATAAAGTGAAAATGACATCCTGTGGTAAGATTATATAGTTTTTTTCTGACAGTAATGATGAGGTGAGTAATGACATTTATTTTTTTACCCTTTCCATCTGTGACAAATTCTGTTTAAATCCAACCATTTGGTTCCAAGCATCCAAAGTGGGTTCAAATGAAGGTAATTTGACTTCTTTGGTTAATTAAAGACATTTCGCTTCTCGTCCATTCAGAGTTGGATTACCATGACTTAGGTGGCTGAGAACCTTCACCAGCATATTGGTTCTGGACCCCACAGCTTCCCACCTTCATCATAATTCTCTCATGCTCTTTTTTTTTTGTCTCCCTGCTCTATTTTGTGTCCTCAGACAGCCAAGAGAAACACAGTTGTACCGCAGCGACTAATTTTCACTGCTCGTATTTACACCACGCCTTATTTCCCTGCTCTGACAGCAGCTGTTCTTGGTAAATATGGAGATGTCAGCTACCCTACCATTCCCCCCTCGTGTTTCTTCCATGGTAATTATATGTATCAGATTTGTTTTTTGGGGGCAGAGCAAGAACTGCACAGAGCTCGTCGCCTCTCCTCTGGAAATTGTGGCGGCGCTCCTTCCTCGCTGGAGTGGAGTCTGCGGAGATTGTAGAAGTTAATGCACAGCACACAGCAGATTTAGGTGGAGAGAATTCCTGCTGCTCAAGTGACGGATGTAATGCAAGTGGTTCACTTTTTTGTTTTGTTCTGTTTTTTGACAGTTCATGTTTTCTGAATCCTGCAGACTCCATCAACTGAAGAGACCTCCCGAGTTCTTGCCATGATGAAGTTTAGGACTTGCCTAAAAAGAAAAGGGGTGAATTGTGCACCAAAAATCTACAAAAGTCTAAACTGATTGCACATTGTCTAGTTTTGATTGATGTAGTATATTGATATTGGAAGAATTTGTGTTTTAGTTTTTGGATGATAATTTAAGGCTGAAAAAAGACTTTTCTTTTAAACCTCCCATAGGTATTGAACGAATAGTCATGGGCAGAAGACATTCCTTAACCTTTTTCATGACTCCTCATGACCTGCAAAAGTGTCTTGTCTTTGTGTTTCCTTTAATTATTTTTCAGCTGTTGAAAAGCAGACATTGTACAGAAGTATGTTAGTTAAAGCTTTCATTTGTGTCTCAGTATGAAAGCTGCTGGGCCTGTAATTCCATAACTTCATTTAAACTTTGTGGAGTTGCAGAAAATATGGTTTTGAACTAATCCTCAGGGTTTATTTATTCATTTATTTTTTGTAATGGAATGAAATTGAATCTATAGATTTTTATAGGATTTTCTTCGAGGGTCCTAATTTTGTTTTGTTTTTTATTATTAAAACCTGATCATGTGGTCTCTATTTAGCATACAAGACCTTGTTGGGGTTCAAAATGGCCCAGGTGCCCTGATAAATGGCCGAACAAAACTTCCTTATAAAATCCCTACAATGAAAAGATTTATTTGCCCCGCCCACTTGGCCAGTAGGGTGCAGATAAGGAAGTGTGCAGCCATACTGTTAGACCGGACCATGAGAAGTGGATCTGACATATTCCTAATACACACTGGAAACCAAGTGCTCCGACATTTGTCTGTTGATTTTTCTTTGTCCAACAAGTAATGTGATCTTTAGCTTAGGCTACCATTAGCAATAACTCAGGCTAGCATTAAAAGTAGCTCGGGCTAGTTCTGGTCTGAGATTAGCAATGCCACGACCATCAATTATATTTTACTGGTGTTGAAGTGGGTTGTGACATGCAAGTTTAAGGGTGTGTTTTTATACTTTTGACGTGTAAAATCCTAAAAAAAATTTCTAGGAACTTAACTATTTTCAGGGGCCGTTACAACATGGCAGCTTATGTACGGCCTGGTTAAGAAGGAAACATCTGACGAAAGTAACTAAAAAGTTGTGACTCCTGTGCAAATTGTCCTTTGTTTTTGTCACAAGTTTGTGTCTCAATTTGATAGAAAAATCAGCCCTAAAGTTGTAACACAATGCATTTTCTGAATCTAAAAAGACTGTTCCTAATATTATTATGGGAAGAAATGATCGTGTTAGTTATTTATCTGAATTAATTTACCTACACAAAACGTGCAGAATTTTCCTTCTCTATGATCTGCTCTGAGCATTTTACACATTTGTCCATTTTGAACATGACAAGACTTAAAGGCAAAGGCTGACTTTTGTCTATGCTCTCATAGTTTGTCATCACAATATTTCGAATTCATAGAACCCATTAAGCTGAACTGTATTCTTGGTTTTTGCACCATATATTTCTTTAGGAGGGGTCACCTTCACAAGTCCCTTTCCAGAAACGTCTGTTTCAGTAAGAAAAAGATGGAACAAAAATGGTTGCGAAGACACTTGTTTCCAGAAATGGAAGTGAAGTCTGTAATGGCACATCAGCATCTGGTCTCATTGTTCTCTCATCTGCAGCGAGATTCATAAATAACTTGTCAGAATTCAAAAGATTGACTCGCATTAAATACACCTTTCAGAAACAGGTTATTGTTGATGACGGCTTAGAAACAGAAGAGGTAATTTTGAGATATTCCTTTTAAAAACAGACAAACATTAGTCAATTTGCTCTGTGGTTGACTAAAAGACTAATCCAAAAAAGCAGAAGAGCGGTTTGAAGTGACATAAACAGGTAGTTCTGGCCTGGCGGTGGTAAAACAAACTAGTTATGGTTCGGAGGCTCCAAAATTGGCCCTTGCACCAAATCGATGCCTTGTTGGTATGAGTAAGATGGATAGACAAGCCAGACACAGGGTCTTGACTTACAAGTAGCACCTCAGATTCCAGTTTTTGGCTTTTGAAAACAAAGGGTAGGATAGGAAATACTGGCATGAATCAGTAATACAAGAACATTTAAATATTTTAGCTAAATTTCACTTCAATTAAATTTTTAAAAGTCTGACATGAAAACAAAAATAAAAGTTTACAATGAGGAGAATTTCTACAGCTGTTTTTTTTTTTTTTGTTTTTAGCATTTTTTTCTTTCAACAGAGACTTGCTCATTGCAGACCAAAGTAAATCTAAGTTATTCATGTAATGCATGTGGGTTTCTCTTTAACATCATAGTGTAGGGAGACATTTTATTTACAAAGATCACAGGGTTTGTCTCGCTTTTCCAGCAAACGGGTACTTGTGTATCACCAAACACTTTTGTGAAACCGTGAAGATTTGGGCCCTTGTCTTGAGAATGTGGACACCCCTGGTCTTCTGGACTAACTGCAGAGTTAAACAGAGTCGTGAAGGTTCATGTTTTTCCCCCAATGTCCGCCGGAGGGGTGGCACACTGTGCAAGGTCTTCCGCTAATGTCTGTGAAAGCGGGGGAGGGGGCGTTACTCTTTAACTCATTCACTGCCAATGATGACTAAAGACGCCATTTGCATTTTTTACTGTGTGGGCGTTGGACGAGCCCCCGCACCATGAGAGAACAAACATCTCAGCTCTAAAATCGATCTTTATCTGCATACGTCACACGTCACGTGATCAGGAAGCAGAAATCCATGTGTTAGGAGATCGTTTTGGGCCACTGCTGTAAAAAAAAGTGAGGCGAAAACCAGAAAAGCTTCTGCCGATCACAATTCAACAACGGATTATGAAAGAACGGATAATGCTCAAATCGCGCTGATTGTTCCTGATGTGAGAGGTGAGTCTCCGCTTTGTTTTGGTAGTTTTGGCGTCGATATCATCCTAGCGCACAACGTTCTGTGACTCTTAAAAAAACAGTAAAAACGGTGAGAAACGCTGGCAGCGAAGGGCTTTAGCGATCAGGAAACGGCTGGCAGCGAATGAGTTAAAAGGCCTCATCATATTACTACCTGTCAAGCTTCACAGTTCAGATCGAGCCAGACAGGAAATCAAACACGAAAGCACTTTAAAACATCTGGAAATTTCCCAATTTCCGTAGAAGAGATGAACAGAACAGAACGTGAACCAGACCTTTCTGCATTTGTGCAACCATCTCTCCCCTTGCTTGTTGACATGTGAACATCCCAAATCACGTGTGACGTTTTAATTCTCTTGGGATTTTGTGACCTTATGGAACCAGCTGCATGGATTGCTTTCGTTCCACTTTTGCATCTGAAACAGACCTGATTGGAAGGTGGTTCACGGATAATATGAGTTTATGTTCAGCAGGTGAGAAATTAAGTCATTGTTACCCTTCCACCAACAACGCCCAACGGGAAAGAAAGGGTTGCCATATTTCCAGCTTTGCTGACTGCACAAAAACAAAACCAGACATGTGAAAAGCATCAATAGTCTCCCTGTTAATGTCGGTGCAAGTGACTGATACAATAAGACATCTGAGTGACCTTCACTTTAACAGACTTGAAACTATTCTCATTCCTCTCCTGGTGACTGTTATGTGTAGCCCTCCAGAATACATCACAAACTCATCACCGTCGCCTGCCGCTGCTGTGTGTCTGGAACACACACACACACACGCACGCACACATACACACTGACAAACTGAGCTTATTTCATGGCAGAGCAGAGGCCCATCTGTGTGGCGCAGCCGGCTGCTGTCGCTGCAGTGAACGACGGCAGGATGGATGGCGGTGTGAGCGGCTGTAACGGTCGAATTGTGCTCCATTGAAGGAGGAATTGATTAAGTTCACTTGGATAGCTGCATGGCTTCTCGCTGGAGCAGTGGGAGACATCTGATGGAGCCATGATGGGGATGAGCTGGCACTGAAGAGGTTTCTGAAGGGAGTAAGCTGCTGGAGGGACAGATGGGTGCAGATTGAAAGACAGATATGATTTTTGTTTCTGTACTTTGGGATGTTTGTTTTTAATTAACGCGTCAAAAGTCGCCATACAGAACCGACAGAAACTTTTGAAATGGCTTTGCAAATGTGTCTGAATATTAAACCAACTTCAATTTGATAAATTTTACTGTTTAATTATTTTTTGTCAAGTTTTGTTCAGGCATGTGATAATTAAAAGATTCTTTAGTGTTCTGATCATTAACCGCAGTCCTTGTTGGAACTGTCACCAGGTGAGGTGTTTTTCAGCTGGTTGTTCTTCATCAGATCATTTTTAAAGTCTGTTTTCTCCCTAAATTTTTCTAAAACCTTCATCATTGCTTACCACAAAAAAAGTAGAATTTTCAGAAAGCTAAATAGATTTTGTTGATGTAATCACTGGGTCCAGATCTATGACTCGTTCAATTTTGAAGTTGACCCAAATCAAGATGGCCACCGCAGCTGAACACTAGCGGAACCTAAAATGGCGCTCTTCATCCAAGTGTCCAAGAACAAGAACCCTAGGTCTGATCCAACTTGGCTCATGCGACCGCAACATGAAAAGGAAACTCAACACAGACTTTTTTTTAGGCCTTCATGAAATTATGAAGGCTTACTAGCACAAACAGTAGCCACACTGGCAAAAGCCTCAGTTAAGATCTGGCTTTTATCCTATAGAGGCAGCCACTCAATGCGGGTAAGGGTGGACATGGTCAGGCCAATGAGACACAGGGGCGTAACAAATATCCACCCAGAGTAGACTGGTACGAGGTACACAGGTGCATCATGAGGCTTGTCGCCACCATTGAACTTCCTGGTCATTTTAACGAACCCCCGCAGCTTTCACGTGTCTCTGCCAAGCCCCCACAATGCGGGACAGAAATTGAGGCAAATGCGGAATTGAAATAAATTGCAGTTCCACCCTCATCCGCTGGGGGCTGGTGTCAGAAGTGAGCAAATCCTCATTGACTCCCATGTTAAAAATACCAATTTCACAGCAGAAATAAACATGTTTACAGCCTGGTACCAAAACATGTTTTTGGTTTAAATGATCTAGTTTACACCCAAGACAACTCTGAGGGGGGTGAATTTTGTTGTCACTCTTCTGTTTAAGTGTATTAAATGCCTACAATTCTGGATAATGAGCATCAGACCCATGTGACCGCAGAGGTAGCTCCTGGAAAGGCCTCAGTCTGAGCCTCGGCCTCAACTTAGACCATTAGTTGTAGCATTTGTGTATTCTTTTTGGATATTATTTGTGCAATTGTTGGACAAAATGACTTGCTGTGGCATTAATTGCACTAATAGAGCGTCCAAGGAGTCTCCACTTCAGTTTTTTCAGTGAGTAAAATTATATTTATGTATTTTAGGTCACTGCCGAGCTGAGCATAGATTTTAACATGTACTGTTTAACCATGAAATTTAAATGTAATAGGGTAAAACCCAGTGCATTTAACATAATGCTGCACTTTAGAAAATGGGTTGAAATATAACATGTTGGTGGAGCTGGGTTCCGACTATCGGCTTGTGGAGCTCTCGGGAGACCGATGTTTTCCACCCGGTTCTCCCCTCCCCACAGCTCGGCGCATCTCTGTCTGATCGCGGCTCCTGTCTGCTGTGCGGCTGCCGGCTTTTGGAGCTCTCGGATGGAAACCGATGTTTCCCACCGGGTTTTACCCAGTGGTCAGCCCGGCGTATCTCTGACTCAGAAGCTCTGGTGTTGTGCACAGCTAACTCTGGTTGTAGCTAGGTTGCTACCTCCATTAGCTTAGCTCCCACCTCCGCGTTAGCTTTGGGTTAGCTTCAGGTTAGCTTGTAGCTAGTTCGACCGGGTGTCGTCAGTTGATCCCAGCCTTACAGCCCCACCTTTAGCTCCACCTCTCTTCCCTTTTTTGTGGAATTGTCTGGGCTTGACAAAACCTGTGACACGGTCAAAACGGCGGTGGTGGCCACCTCCCATTTAGCCTCAAAAACGTGTTATTGGAGGCTATGGAAATGAATTGTCCAGTATAAATGTCGATGGTCTCTACTGCAGAAATGAAAACACACACAGAGCGTCAGCAGTCAGATGCAGCCACTCACCAACACGTGTGTGTGTGTGTGTGTGTGTGTGTGTGTGTGTGTGTGTGTGTGTGTGTGTGTGTGTGTGTGTGTGTGTGTGTGTGTGTGTCAGAAGGCTGAACAATAACCTGTAGAATAATCAAAGTCATCATGCTAGAGAAGCTTCTCTGTGGTGGACCACACCAGCTTCTGCCACAATAAGTAATAATAATAATACATCATGCACAAAGTTGTGAACATTTTAATTTCCTTTCTGAACTATTTCTGTTGAGTTTTAATGTTTAAAATCTGTTAGATTGTTACTGACAGCAGCTACATTTAAGTTTCACTTTCTGTTCTGACTGAATGCTGCTGCAGCATGGAGGTGTAGTTCTCAGTCATCCTGGACATGATCATCCTGAGAGTTGTATCTGAAAACAGCTGCACGTTTCTGGATATGTTGGAGACATTTAGCTTCTCATCCCAGAGGCTTCTTTCAGACTTTGGTTGTGGTCAGAAACAAACACACTGGTTGTGCTGCAAGTCTTTCTCTTTTTTTCTCTAAAACATGTTTTTGTTTAAATGAAGGTGATGTTGTTGTTCATAGAGTTAAATTCATGTTGAAGCTAAGATTATTTCATCGAGTAGGACCTGTGGTTAGCTGGCTCATGTAAAACATGGAATGTCTTGAAAGAATCGGAATCGGGAATCGATAGGAACCGGAATCGAAACGAGGAATCGGAATCAATAAAAATCAAACGATACCCAACCCTAGAGTATCATTGTAAGATCAGTGGGGTTTATCGTGCCTCGCTGAGGTTTATTACCACCTGTAGGCCTTCATTGTCTTTATCCATCAGAAGGTTGGGACATTGGTACACCTTAATTTATAAGGCCATGCTTGGATTACTAAATTTATTTCCTCCCAGAAATTTCCTGGAGCTCATAGTGGAAACGGCTTTGGAATATCAATGCCTATAGATGTCCAGAAACTAGACACCACTCAGGTTCAGATCAGGTCTTTGTCCCCAGTTACACCTCTCCACAAATTCAATTCAATTAAAGTTTATTTATAAAGCGCCAAATCATGACAAGAGTCGTCTCAATGCACTTTACATAGTAAACATTCCAATCCAGGTCAATTCATTAAGCCAATCAGAAAATGGTTTCCTATATAAGGAACCCAGCAAATTGCATCGAGTCACTGACTAGTGTCAGTGACTTTACAGCAATCCTCATACTAAGCAAGCATTTAGCGACAGTGGAGAGGAAAACTCCCATTTAACAGAAGGAAACATCTAGGATCCTGGCTCAGTATAAGCAGCCATCCACCATGACTCACTGGGGATGGAGAAGAAAGAGCAGACACACGCACACACATCCACATACACAACATATATACCAAGTAGTGTTTATATGGTTACATTCTGATTTCTTAGTAAATATTCTATTTGGTGAGAGATAAACTTATAAACTTTATTGTATTTGTCCTAGTGAATCTATAATTAGACGGTTAAACTAGTAGTAGCACATCCAACGTCAATGAAAGTCAAATGTTATCAGGAGAGGGAGAATGAGGTTAGCAACCGTGTTCAAGCTGATGGCCCCCTCCATGAGGGCACTACAGCTCGACAGAACACCAGTGAACCCTGTCACTAGAGACTCCAGGAAGGTAATCTGAACTGTTAGTTTAGGAGACGCAAACAAAAATGATCAGAGTCACCAGACTCTAACATAGGGCTGGGCGATAAATCGAAAATGTATCGTTATCGAAATTTGTGACTCATAATTTTTCCCATGTCAATAAATCTGATAATAAAAAAGGAAAAGATGTGTGTAGGTTGGCAACATTCATGTCCTTTTAAGAAGCTGTACCACCTTGAGTCACGTGAAAATGTGACTCAACGTAATACATGTGACAGCCCCAGCTAGTGGACAACTTTAGTCTCTGCGCATTGTCATGGTCTGCGTCCCCGACTTGTGTTCCCCAGTCCACTCCAGGTCTTCCCCTTAGGTGTTTCCCCTTAGATTTCTGTCCCCCCTAGGCATCCCTCTTGGATTCCCCTCCTGTACAGTATATCCATGCTTCCTGTTTCCCTTCTTGTCTCCAGCTCCTACCAGGTTTCCCAGGTTTGCTTATTCTTTAGTTCTCCTTGTTTTTATATTATCTAGCCAGTTTTTCCCTGTAGTTTTCATAGATTCAGGTTTTCTTTTAGGTCCCTTTCCCACCGGTTTATTAGTTCTCCCTTTCTCCTCAGCTTAGTTTCCTCTCCCTAATTAGTAAATTGATTTCACCAGTTTCACGGTTTCTCTCTCCCCACGCAGCTCCAGCCCATCTCCCAATCATCCTGCCCCTGTGTATGAAGCCCTGTCTGCATCTCAATGTGTTGTCGGTCCATTGTCCTTGTCAGCGTTGTTTTGCCCCAGCCACAACCTCCCCCCCCCCCCCCCCCCAGCTCTAGGTTCTTGGCTTCGTGCCCTCTTAGTTCTCTAGGTTTTTGGCTACGTGCCCCACTAGATTTTTCTTTGGCTTCGTGCCCTACTAGGTTTTTGGCTTCGTGCCCTACTAGGTGTTCTTTGGCTTCATTCTTAAAGAATGTTTACTTCGTCCTCTCCTACCTCGTGTCGTTCTGGGTAGCTGCGCATTGGGTCCAACTCCTCCAGCGCTCATCGTGACACGCATACCTGTTATCGTCCATTTATCGTTATCGAGGTGAAATCCTCAATATATCGTGATACTGATTTTAGGCCATATTGCCCAGCCCTACTTGAACACCTAAGTGACTTGTGAGTGTCCCCGCAATTGCCCCACCCAGGGGTGGACTGGGACCAAAATTCGGCGCTGGTATTTTTACGAATTGTCGGCCCTCAGTCGGCCCTCCCCATTGGGAGAGCGGTGGGGGTGGGGGATGTTGCCGCCCGCGGACTCGTCTCTAGGCCAAATGTGAGATCTAATATGGACTGGGACCGTTAAATTACAAGCAGGGCCAGGCTGCTATGACCAGGAGCCCTGGCCTTCCAGATCAGCTCATTCTCAACAGGTGGACATCACCGGTACATTAGCTACATGCTAACGTGGTAAAACAACTCCTACGTCATCGCTTTACCACGTTTTTCTTGCTAAATATGCCTGGAAAAACTCTATTAGCTTCGGGTTACCGTGTAGCTAATTTTCTGCAGATCACCAACTGTGGAGTAGTGTCGGCCCAAGCTGAGCAAGCAGCCCACTTGGCTAAGCGACCCACCGGGACGGTGCCAGAATGCCAGATAGGCCAGTCCACCCCTGGCCCCACCCCTGTCTCCTTGCACAGCTCCATGTCAGGAGAGCGTCTAGCCAGTCAGGGCTATTCACTTCTGGTCCTGGAGAACAGCCCTTTGAGTCAACACTGTTTTCATGCTCCAGCACACCTGATTCAATGATTGAATCGCCTCTTACATTCTTCGGATGCTTGTCAATGACCCCTTGAATCAAACTAAGTGTGTAGATGCCATGGAACAGAATACATGCAGGTATTGACACTCAAGGACGGAGATGGAATAGCCCTCGTACATAGCTAGTTGGTATCACCCAACTCTACTCAAAAGCTCCTTTGGTGAAACATTTAGCACCAAGTACCCCTTGTTCACCTACTCAACCTTTCCCCCAACCCTGCATCTTCTCCCTGTAGGTGGAGGGCCCACATGAAGGTAGTAAAATGGTCACAGTTTAAAACTCTAGCATGAAAGGCTTTTCATTCCAAGATGCCAGATTTTCTTGAAATATTTTAAATTGATCTTGTACTTTTGACTCTCTGAAGTCCTTTCAAAGTTTTTCTTAGGACTTGGGCTTTTTTTTTAACAAGGGGATTTCCAAAGACCTATAATCCTGTCTTTCAGCAGTAGCTCTAGTATCATGACATTAACTTCAGATAATCTGATGTAGATATTTTAAGCCAGACACTTCTTATTTTACCCTTCACATGTCTGCTTCCCTCATATTTTAAACAAACTGCACATCGAGTTTAAGAAAGTTGCCATCACCTCTCAGTCAGAGCTATCTCTTTCCAAGACACTTACATCACATGTCAACCCATACATTGTAATCAGACATTTCTAATTTCTATTAATATTCAGAGTGATGTGCAATGACCCATTTTTTCCAACGGGGATCATTAAAGTTACATCTAATCTTAATAAATTGTTCGACTCCTAATAGAAATCTGAGGATGGGGACTTTCAGATGGGAAAATAGAGCAAATACTTACAGGCTGTCTGCAAAGAATCCTTGAACTCAAGTCAAGCACCTCCTGTAAGCTTTGTGTAGTAGATGGAGAATGGATTTCCATCTACGACTTTACCCTTTTTACTGTCTACTTTTGTGTGGTTTGATTGAAGGTGGTGTAGTTTCGGGAGCTGAAAGGAAGCGACAACTGTAGATGTGTCACGCAGACTTTCTGTGCTCCCACTGCAGTGCGTACGTACGCCAAAAGACGAGTTTTAATAAACATACCGGGGAGCCATGAAAGTGCAGCTTCCTTCTTTTTTTTGCCCCCACTCTTCTCCATTTCAACCATTATTCAGCACCTCTTCTAACTTATGCATAAACCTGTTTTTTTTTTCCCAAGCTTTAAACTTGCTTTAAGAGAAAAACATTCCTTAAGACAACTTGCTTAAATTAAAGTTGCACACCTGGGCTAATCCGCTGGTGAAAGTGAAGCTGTATTTTTAGATTTGAGATGTTTTTCCTTGTCTGTGAGGTAGAAATTGAACGGGAAACTCAGTGTGGGTTTCAGGGGAAGACAAAGGGGGTCAGCGTGGATGACATGAAGCAATGATCCGGTGCCTTTCTGCTGACAGCAGAGACTATAGCCAGTGCTTAAATTGAGCCGGATCTTGCCGGAAAAAGATCATTTACAAATTAGGCACTGACGATGGCACACAGACACCTGTGAGATTATCGCTTCTCTGGGTAGTATTTGTGTGTGTGGAGGAGTGATTGTTTCAGTGCACAAAGTATAATTCTGGTCATGCAACTGTACCATGCAGAAGCTTGTGTTGTCCTGCTATATGCCTTAATTGCTTAGAAATTGTAAGAAGAGTTAAAAAGTCACGCAAAAGTGGATTAGTGGAGAAAATGTAGAAAATATTTAGTATGTTTTAGTACTTTGTGGACTTTGTTTTTGCCATGAAGGAAAGTATATATTTTTTTAATATCAGGTTTTTGGCATTCTAATGTTCATTTGTTAATCATGCGTTAAAGCAGGGGTGATCCTAGCATCAGAGGTTTAGGGGTGCTGAGCACCCAGAGGGCTCCGCATCTAGGCAAGATTAGTTTTGTACGTTTGAAAACAAAGGTAGGATGGTCAGAAGGTCATTGATGGTTCCAATCATTTTAGAACAACGATTAAAAATGATAAAAATTTTGCATGTGAAGATCATTTAAAGCAATTTGGGAAGAAGAGGCTAATGAAAAACATCTCCTATCCCACTCTGAGAGAAACTGACAATAATACCAAAATTTGTTAACTCATTCACTGCCATTGACGACTAAAGTCGTCATTAGCATTTTTTTTTTACCGTTTGGGCATCAGAACGAGCCCCCGCACCATTAGAACAAGCATCTCAGCTCTAAAGCTGATCTTCATCCGCGTACGTCACATGTCACATAATCAGGAAGCAGAAAATCCATGTGTTAGGAGATCGTTTTGGGCCGCTGCTGTAAAAAAAGTGAGGCGGGATCCGGGAAAAACTTCTGCCGATCACAATTCAACAACAAATTATGAAAGAATGGCTAAAGCTCGAAATGCGCGGATTCTTCCTGATTTAAGAGGTGAGTCTCCACTTTGTTTTGGTTGCTTTGGCGTCTACATCAACCTAGCGCGCAATGTTCTGTGACTCTTAAAAAAAACTGTTAAAACAGTGAGAATTGCTGGCAGCGAAGGGCTTTACCGATTAGGAAACGGCTGGCAGCGAATGAGTTAAATCTCATTATGTCAAAGTAGACACTGTGATGGACGTATTCACTTTTACATTGTATCTAATCCACAGGCAAAGGTACACACTCCGTTCCTTGCATCAAAAACCAGACTGACAAAATTAACAACTTTCTGAACATTTAAGGACGTTCCAGGGAGGTCATCACTCAGACGGATGGTATATTTCACCTCAACCATCTCTATTTTCCCCACAGACTACACCCATCTGCAGAGGAGACATAAAAGTGTTTTTATTAGATGCCATGACTGGTGTCCATAGCAACATGACATTGCTACATGCCAGTGAAGTATAGTGGGAGCTAAAAACTAACCTACATGAAGTTTAGGTGCATATCTTTCTGACAGAGCAGCCCACTATGTTTTTTTATTATCTCCACCTCCAGGCCTGCTCTGTGAGCAGCAGAACTCGTTTGACAGATGATCTCAACTCAGACATGAAGCAGAATGCAAGAAGCCCATAAACACCTGGTCCAGAAATCATGTCGGGCAACAGGAATCACCTATACAATCAATCATTTTTCGACCATCTGAGATGTAAACATGTTTGTATAGAAATGCATTTTGGCAACTCAACAAGGAAATCTAATGTTTTATGTGGGGTTTTTACATCTGCAGCCAAACAGAGTTCTGGTATACCAGTGGAGACAAATACCAAGCAGGTCAGTACAAGGGCATGACTCATCCCAATATCCACACAAGTTAAAGTTAATGTGTGGAAGGCTGGACTTAAATTATCTAAGATGCTTGAACAAGCCAGAGAAATGTCCAGCAATAATCAGAAATGATTCACATCACACCAAAGCTTCACATAGGTTTGAGGTAACAACAGGTTTGAAGACTGAGCTAGTCATTCAAAAGTGGGTTTAAGTGAGTAACAACTTTACCATCTTTACCCTGAACAGCACTCTACAGCCCTCTGCTGACCAGAAACTGCACTTCAGTTTTGTCGAGCGGGTAGGAGCCCCATAGGGTAGGCTGACCATACGTCCTTTTTCCCCCGGACATGTCCACTTTTCACTCTCTGTCCGGGGCGTCCGGGGGGGATTCCTACTAGGGCTGCAACTAACGACTATTTTAATAGTCAACTAGTCACCGACTATTCAAACGATTAGTCAACTATTCGGATAATTATTCAATGTTTCTTAAATTTACCATGAGATTGCTTTAATTGTGTGAAAAATGATGATAAACACAACCAAGATGGGTACTTCAATGGAAAATGCATATTTTATTGAACTTTGCTGCTGATAGGCCAATTCATACTAAAAGTAAATAAAAATACCCTGTCTTAACACCAATTAGGCACAGTGCCCAGTCAGTACAGACATAAATACATAAATAAAAATAAAATACTTTTGTCAGGCACAGTTGGGCATAACGTTAAATCTTTTTTTTTTAAGCAAAAATACGTTATTTAAATCTTACTGAGGCGAGTCAGACTCTGTTTCATTCAACTGTCCGACGAGCTTTCTCTAAGTGTTCATGCATCACCGAGGTGCTGCCGTGATACACGAGGACTGCTTTGCAAATAATGCAGGTCATCTTTTATTCGCCGAATCGAGGATAGAATGCTCCCAAACTTTAGATGTTTTGGTACGCGTAGCTGCTTTGTTGGACGCCGCCATTTCTGTTGGCGCTCAGCAAAGAAGCTATTGCGCATGTGCGACTCTCGGCAGGGATTGTAATGAAGTGAGATGCCTCACTCGGTCGGAAAAAACACGTCTGGTGACATCGTCGACAATGAAATTCATTGTCGACTATTTCTATTGTCGATATTTGTCGACGTCAACCAATTGTTGCAGCCCTATTTCCTACATAGAACAAAATGTCCGGTTTTTCATCCAGGAGCAGGGATTGAATTATGGGGACTAGATATCTTTCAGGGAAAGATACAGTCTCTACCTATATTACAATATTTATGGACTCTCAGCGTAGCGGGATTCTGTTGAGCGGAGAGGACGCATTATCGAAATTTCTGACTCTTATTGAGAATTTTTCCCATGTCAATAAATTTGATAAAAAAATGAAAAGATGTATGTTTGTTGGCAATGTTCGTGTCCCTTTAAGAAGATGTACCACCTTGAGTCACGTGAAAATGTGACTCAATGTAATACATGTGACAGCCCCATCTAGTTGACAACTTTTGTTTCTGCGCATACCTGTAGTTATCATCCATTTATCGTTATCGAGGTTAAAATCTCAATATATCGTGATATTGATTTTAGGCCATATCGCCCAGCCCTAGTGTGACATCATCGGAAGGCACAGATCTCCTGTCCTCTTTTTTGGAAATGGAAATATGGTCGCCCTACCATAGGGGAGCTCTTTATCTGCTTTACGGTTTTTAGCTGCTATGCTAGCAGTTAGCATTTTAGGTTTGCCAATTATCAATAAAAAGCACAAGAATAAAAATAAGTTTGCTTTTTCTGTTGGCATCATGGATCCTGGAAGTAAAAGTAAGAGTTTTTGGAGGTGACGCAAAGAGCTAAAACCAGAGTGAACATCTGCACGACTTACTCTCGTTTGAGGTAGCTAAAGAAGGCTACAAAATCAGACTGATGGTGACCTGGCTTTGTTGCTACTGGACTTGTAAGTAATAATATTTTGGTCCAACAGCGAGGGTCTTTTTACTTTGTGATTTATTTTAGTATTAGTTTGCTAATGTTAGCTTGTTGTTAGCACTAGCTACAACAGGCTGCAGCAGGGTTGTTTACGACCACTTTCAACCAGTAGGGCAGAGGAGCAGGACACGGTCTAGTGTAACTTTAGCATATGATCTACTAATTAACATCCTCCACACACAAATAACCAATATTCACTGACCTAGATCGCTTCGTTTCATTTTTAATTTCAGCAGGTATCACCTCAGGTCATATTTCATTGAAATGATTTAAAATGGCAAACTTTCCCTGTATTATCTTCATCTACTGGATGTCTCTTTCTCCACACACACATTCATCAGTGGGAAAGAGAAGCTGAGCTCTCCGGAGTAAATCCTTACTGTCAGGTGTTGGCTGGGTGTAATAAATCCAACCAGGGCATCATGGAAAATAGGAGATGGGAGGCAAGAGGCAATTTGTGGCCAAAATAAAGGAGCATTTTTCTTATATGCTCATAAACCACGACGGTCGGGCTGCCACACTAATCCACGTACCACCATACTCTCACATCACCACTCGATGGACCGACATCACCCTTAATCATGTGAGAACTGTTATGTATCCCATGAAACAGCCATGTTTGAGGTCAGTAACACAAAAGGTTAACGTGTTGTTGGTATGTAGACACGCGCCCCCCCTCGGTCAGAGTTTTTGCCCCCTAATAGCTTGTTGGCTGTGGATTAATAGTCATGTTCGACTCCGTCTGTGTTCCCCGTCCCTCCCTTCATGGATCAATGCCTTGAAGCCTGCTGCTTTGAATGCCAAACAAGGCTCCGGGGTTGCACCTCCAGCACCGCTGTGCTGAACATATTTCTTGTGGTCACTCGCTTTGCTACACCCAAATTGCCTCCCACTGAGATGCCGTTTTTTTGCAAAGACCCAAGAGCCAGTGTGGTGCTGTTTAATACCAACCCCAGCCGTCCTCTTGTCGCTGCAGCGCCGAGCCAGCAGTCTCGCTAGGTAAGCAGCAGCTCTCCCCCCGTGCTCTCACATGCAAAATTTATGACTGCAGCACACCACAAAAGAAGAGCGGGATCCAGTTCTGTCGAGCGGAGCGAATATAGGTTTTCAAATCCCACCGTCCTATATCCCAAGATATTTTTCAGCTGTGTGACAGTGGCAGAGGCAGCCAGCGAGGGGGGAGATTAAAGTGTTCCCGTGAAGCACGTGTCTATTTTCATCCATCTCTACAGAGTATAAGAGTTTGTCTTATTACAGTTAAAAAGAGGGAGCAGACTCCTAAGCACAACTGGGCTGCCTCTCGTCTCACTGTGCACCCCAGAGGAGGCTCCCCCCATGCATACCTGCTCTATGAACTAGAGGATCCTCCTGGAGCCGTAAAAGCAGCGTTCTCCTCTAGAGCCAACTGTGAGAAACACTCTGTAGCTCACATTCACACCAGTTTAAAGAGCCTGCATAATAATGTGCTGCTGTTGATCTCCAAAGACAACCACGACTAAAAGCATGGCCGTTTCTTATGTGCAACCTATGCTGTTGCATAGGGCCCCCCAAAGCTGCTGTAACCCTTTTACTGCGGTTATGTCGATGGCAAAACAAAATGACTTTCATACTTAACCGTGACTCTTTGACAGTTTGCGCAATCAACATTCTGAAAGCTGAGACCATAGATATCATATAATATATATGATATCTATGGCTGAGACGATGTACTTTTCAGTGGTATACAATACATTACAGTAATGTTACGCAAGCCCCTGCCCGAGAACCAGGAAATAAACCGTCTGCCATGTGCCGTGCTTAGAGGAGCGGAGGAATTGTTTTGGGTACGTATTTTCAACTTCTATCTCATCTACTGGTGTAAATAATTATTTTCAGTCAATTTCCTACTATTTTTTTATTTAGTAATGAGATTATATTTAGTCGTTTTTGACATTGCTTAGGCGTTTTTTTTTTTTTTTTTTGTACTCGTTCGGTCACCCATAGTTGTCTTTTTTCAGCTGCATTTTTCACTGAGGCTTTTTAATATTTTATACGTTGGATTTGTTTTTGTAAATAAACCAGAAACCATGAAACCTTCTAGAAAGAGGAAACTTCCCTCAAAAGTTGCTGATGAGGAGCAAGATGTGCCCACATTGTTTTTCCATCCTAAATGCAGTAAGTATCTCTGCACTAAACCCGTTCCAGTTTCTAGTGACCCTTTGCACGTGACGTCCCACCACGCATGTGACCGCCCCCTTCACCATGATGGACGGCAAAAAGACCGTTTACACCCGTAGAAACTCCAGTGAAGGTAGTCAAAACAAGCCAATTTGTAGCCTTTTATCACTTTTATTTAGTTGATTTGACAGTAAAATGGTTTTAGCTTGCTGCGTGGTTAGCTGCACCAAGAGACAAGGACGTAAACTCAACTCGTTTTTTCTTTTTAAAAACTTTGATGGAGACTGAGGATGGAGATGAACTGCAGCGATCAATCAAGCGG
This sequence comes from Nothobranchius furzeri, assembly GCF_043380555.1. NCBI lineage: Eukaryota > Metazoa > Chordata > Actinopteri > Cyprinodontiformes > Nothobranchiidae > Nothobranchius > Nothobranchius furzeri. The sequence continues at coordinate 57,967,329 of NC_091742.1, forward strand.
ACTAACAGCCCTCAGATTTGCAGCGAACATGTTTTTACCGGGTAAGATTAACGTTAATTTATTTCACGAGGAAGACAGGGATAAATGTGATGTGTTTATACTAGTTATTGATAATCCTGATCGATGGGTATTTCACCACGGAGACTGCGCTCCGTCCACTGTAGTGTAAAGCAAGACAATTAACAATATTAAAGCTCCGATGTATGATTACGTGTGTTAAAATTACGTTATTTATTTTTATGAGCGTCGGCGTTCAGAGATCTTCTCATTCTGGTGTGAGAGCAGCAGCTGAACCCGGTAACACCACCAGCAACAGAAGCTGGTAGGGATCCGGACTTTTTAAAAATCAGCTTTGGTGTAAAGTCAAATGCTGTTTATAACATAAAGTTATAAATCCAGAGGGGTGACTTTAGGCAAAGTCAGCAACATGTTTACATCGGTGAACAGCTGCAGAGAGAACGTAAGCTAACGTCGCTAGTTAGCATTCCACTCTATTAGCCCCCGCTAGATGCGCTACTTCTTCTGATAACTGAACTGGGCATGAAGTAATTGAAGGAATGCTGGAGGAGTTTTGTTTTTGTTTTGATCGCAAAAACAATTTCAGGCTCTACTTTTCCCTTTGTTTAGTACTTGTGTCGCTCACTGTTTACATGCTTTTGCCGTCCACCATGGTGGACCCATGTGATTAGGTGACGTTGGTGCAAAGGGTCAATTGTCTAGTATTTCCGCTAATAGTATTACTATAATATTATATACTATTACCGCTACCTCCAGGAAAATAAAAGGTCCGTGTACATCTGTGGTTGAAGATTCAGGTGTGGATGAAGATGATTTGCCATCACAGCTGCAGTAAGTTTATCTACAGTTCAAATATATTTCTAGCTTTAGTTCTGTTGTTTTTTTTTTTGTTTTTTTTGTTGTTTTTTTTTTTTACAGTTTTCATTTTCTAGGATTTAACACTTGAGTATATTTTATGAAATCTGATGTATTTATAATTTTAGAGATTCTTCTGATGAAGAGCCATCCACCATCACCAGCAGTAGGCAATGTCAGAGAAAGGATTCTGCTGGAAATGCTCCACATCTTCTGGACAACAAAGTCAGACCCAGGTACCGCCGACCCACGACACCCAGATTAATCCCCAGAAGAACCCCTGGCTATCAGCTGCCTCTCACCAGCTCCACAAACAAATCAGCAACAAGTAGCAGAAAGAGGCCGTGAAACAACAATTTCAGGAGCAGCAGTGTGCACAGGATGAAAACCCTCCAGTGACCTCCACTCAAGGTCACATCCCTGTCCCCTGGACCAGTGGAGAAGGAATGGACAAGCACAGAGGGCAAGTCAGGGGTGAAACAGGTACACTATGTGCAAAAAAAAAAAAAAAAAAAAACACTCCCTGGATGTGCAAAGAGTGCAAGAAGAAGTTTAGTCTGCAGCAGGACAAGAACTGCTCTGCAGAATACCACAACAGCTAAAAACACATGAACACTGCCAGACAATATCTACAGAAACTCAAACGCTTAAAGTTGTACATATAGATAAATCAATACAAGGTTGTAATACATGTTATGCTTGATTTCTGCTATTTCAGATTTTTGTTCATGTACTTTTACATTTTCTATTCAGAAATTTCTGAAGAAAAATCAAATGCTTTTTTTATTTCAGTAATAACATACTATTTAGGTTTAAAACACCAATTATAAACCACACACCAGCTTTAAATGTTAATAGCCCAATAAAACCAGAGTTATACTTAAAATAATTAAACCTCAGACCATCAGAAAGATTGTGATCTTGACCACTGTCTTGATACAGGAATCTTTAATCAATTGTTGTCGTACCTGTTCACATGTAGCCCCTTTATTATGGTTTGTGTGATGTGAACATCCCTCCCAGGGTGGAGTGCTGCACTCTGACTGCTTTCTAGTTTTTATTAGTTATATTTCTTGAGTATTTAATTTTAATACTGTACCATGTTTTGCTTGCAATTTGTGACAATTCATGGTGTGTTTATAGATCACCAGTTGCAGTTTGTCAAAATAGGGGGCCCCAGAACATTATCTTGCATAGGGCCCCCACAATGCTAGATGTGCTCCTAGCAGTGAACCCCAGGAAGGCAGCCGGTCCAGACTGAGTACCTAGCAAAGTACTAAGAGCATGCGCACACCAGCTCACCCTCCTCTGCAGACTATTCAACCTCTCACTGGATCAGGCAGCCATCCCATCCTGTCTAAAATCAGCCACAATCATTCAAGTACTGAAGAAGTCTCCCATCTGAATTTATGAAGGTTGTATGATGGTGGTTTGTACAACAGCATATAATGATGGTTTTAAAGTCTGTGCACTAAAAAGCAAAGCTTCCAGGTTGTTGCAATTGAAAGCCATACTTTTACACATAATGCTGTTTTTGTGATAGAAACCAACACCACCACCATTTTTGCTTCTGAAAATAGAAAATAGTCCAGTTTCATCATATGAGTCAGATCTTGTTTTGTGGTGAAAAGTCCAACCTGGCAGTTAAATGCTTTCAGGGGGATGTGTTTCTTTTAACTTAGGCATTAATTTCAAGTTTTCTTCTATATCACTTCTTGCATAGATTGCTTTAGCTTTAAAATCTTGGATAATGTGTTCTAGTGGTGTAGCATGACTTAAAGCTACTTATGCTTGTCCAGCAGAAAAAAAATTCTTTTAAAAACAGAATACTGCTTTCTGTAGTGTTAGGCCTTGGACTTTATGTATGGTGCAAGGCCAAGCCAGCCGCAGTGGAAATTGACGTCTAACCCCCTTTACAAGTTTATCTTCATCAGGACTAATTGGTGTAGCATTAGTCAGCTCTGTGTCTGAAGTTGGAAACTTGTGTCATAGTTGTTGGCCAATGCGTGGGTTATCAAAGTTAACAAATGTGTGGGAAGCTATTGTTACTTAGAAATTGTATGCGACAAACAGTACCAAACACACCATTAAGTCCATCAGAAACATCAATGTTTTTAATGAGCATTACATGAGCTTTGGAGCAATACTTACTAATTTATCTAAATAGGTTTTCTTGGCAAAATCATGTGTTGAGGGTATTCTAGTGGTACGGGTTTTTATGGAAATCTTGGGCTTTGATTTGTACAATGTCTGTACATTGTTTATGCAACATGTTGAAGTTATGATTGTCAACATCATTGTTTGTTGCAAAAACATGCAGAATTTCAGTGTCTTCACCCAATGATAGTGTTTTTCAACCCGCGGGTACCGCAGATTTGAAAACGTCTGACCCGCCCCAAGCCTCCCCGCATCACTAGGTCTATTTTTACAACCCTCATTAAAAACACGTTATTGATTTAATGTGCTTTTATTCAGACAAAGTGGTAGTAACATTTACATTTAAGGCTAAAATAAATAAAATAGGCAGATAAAGTTTAAAATTGTATTAAATAAGGGTTATTTTTCTTTGTTACCCTACTAACAGTGCAATAACCCAATACAGAAACAGCACCTAGAGCCCCTGCTTGGGCAAACAAAATAGTAAAACATTTTACAACTTTTAAACATTTTGAAAGCCAACAAACGCATTCCCTGTTCTGTCCTTGTTTTTGTCCAGCAAATGCTGAAAACTGAGATTGACAATGATGGCTGTTTACAATTAGTAGAAACATGTGCAGTTATGAAAGAACAAATAAAGCTCTCTGTAATGCAATGTCCAAAGGCATGGCAAAATCTGAAACATCTTCATGGTAAATCTGCTGATGATGATGTCCTGTGAAGGTCTGCATGTATTCCAAAGAGAACTTGTGATGATGGAATGTGTGCTCTGTGGGTAATTCTTGAACAAAATCATAACCACTGCCTTCTGCAGCACTGATCATGTTTTGCTCTTTCATGTACGTGTAAACTATCACCACTTATCAAGATATTGTTAATGTCTTTTCTTGACCATGTGGAAGCCATTTTCACAGTGTTTGTCATAATGGCTGTAATGCTGTTTGGTGCACACCGTTTAAATCGGTTGCACCCAAAACGCTTTATGACCTTGATGAAATGAACCTTTGACAATAGAATGAAAACTGTTCAAACTTTCTTGATTTGATGAGGAAAATGCAATGGTAACACTTGAAGCTGCAGCACCAGGAGCATCAAGGAACTTCTCAGGTTGAACATTTGTCTCCTTTCACATTCCTGTGAAAACAGAAACAAAAAAATCAAAAATTAGAACAAAATTCATGAATAAAATGGGCATGTTTTCACTTGGGGAACATGTCAAACCTGTTGCTTTGTAGCATCTCCTAGGTCAACAGGTCCTATGTCTTTGAGAGCATTGTGTTCTGTTAAAATAAAAAAAAAGTTTAATATGTAAGGAATATATGTACTGGAAAGAATATGTGTAGGATTAAGTACGCTGTTAAACATCAATAATCAGAATATGTCATAGGCCCCACCATTTTGCCTTTTGGTACAGGCGATGGAACACTGCATTTGTCCTTGTTCATCTGGAGATGGTGGAGAACCTCAGCAGTCTTTCAAATGCGCCTGGGAGTGACAGCAAAGCTGTTGGAAATCACATCAAGATATTTACAATATATTCTAGTATTGTGAGTTTTAAAATCATTTGTTAAGCACATGATGTGATGTCAACAACAACAATCATATCAAAATCCAGTGTCAGACCTGGTCCTTGGAGACATCTGTGCATGAAACAGATCGGTCTTGGACAGCAGCTGCATACTGTTAAAATGAAAGGTTTATTTAAATATGCAAAGAATTTAAATATGCAAAGAATATAAGTATTTGAGTGAAAACTTTAGAATGAGCATCAATGAAAAAAACTGATGGGTCTCACCGTTTCGCCACTGGGGGCTGGTGATGGCACACTGGCATCACCAATTTTCACTTTCAGCTTTTGAAGGACCACACTGCAGTCCTTCAGGTACTTCTGTAAGGAATTATTGTAATCCAAAGGTTTCAAATAAAGGCAGCAAAACTGATTTAGTTTCTTTGAATGATTATTCACCTGAATACGACGAGACATCCGTGTGCCACGTGAGCCTTTTGGATGAATCTGAGATGTCTGAAAGAAAAGGTCATTAAAAGGTTTTATGTTAATTTTTCTATTACTGTACCTCTTAAGCAATATTACTACTTTTTATTGTAAAAGTATTGTGTGTGTAAATCTTAAGTACCTCTCTCTGCAAGTGTTGGCCATTCAAAATCAAAAGAGGGCATGATCACTTGCGCCTTCATTGGTGCTGTTGTAGTGGCAGGGGGTTTCTGGATCGTTGTTGCCTGTCCCTGAAATAAAAAATAAAAAAGTATACGATACTCTTAATTACTTTGTGCATGTTTTACAGGAGGACTTGAACAAATAGAAAAACAAGAAAAAAAAAACCTGCATGTTAACACTTTTGTCTTTTCCAGAGGACACTGGCTTTCCTCACCTGTCATCAAAATATGAACAGATTGTAAATTCTTAGGCGACAAATATCTAAAATTAATGATGACTCAAAGATTAATATCAAAACGCTTTAATGAAAACATATTTCTTCGTATTTACCTTTTCTTCGTATTTACCTTTTTTTGTTGGACATCTGGTGAAAGCACATCTGGACATTCAGTACTGTCATTTTCCAAAACATGCTGCAGATCTTCATGGAAGTATTTAGGATTCACTTCAAAGCAGTCTCCGGCCTGAACATTGTGATGTAGACAATGTTAGAAAAAGTCATATCAACTTGGCGAACAAAATAATAAAAAGAATGATCTAATTTAATAATTAAAATTAATCATTCATCTTATGAAGAAGAATTCTCTTTGAAGATGATCTTCTCTGCTCCTTTTGACCAGCTGGAGGAGACCTCTGAAAAAAAATCATGACATTTTTATATTACATGATTGTTGAAAATCTAAACAGCAAAATAATGTCTGCAGTTGAAATAAAAACAATTTACCTTCTTGCCAGGCAAAACCATTCGATTGGTCTGCTTGGGGTTGTATGGGCTTTTCATCTTGACCGACCACTCTAGCAGCAGACATCTTGGGGGTAACTTGGGCCTTCTGACTTTGGAGGTGCAGGTATGTTTTTTGCCAGAGCAATTGTGAAAAAATGCCCATACCGTCACCGTCACTGAGATGAACCTATAGAGAAAAAAAAAACAAACAAACACATTTTTAGCTAAAGCCAATACCTCTTAATCATTAAAAAAAAAAAATCAGCAAGCTTCTCACTTACCCCATCTCTGCCCCACAAATCCAGGCGATGAAAGGGGAAGTTCTCAGCGATTGATTAGTATGTGACATCTGAAACAAATATATTTTGTTAACAATTAGTTTTTCCAATTAAAAGCATTTTGTAAACTGCACACTAAAATTCAACATACCCATTTGTACTGAGACTCTGAAACATCATGCTCAGATGGTCCTGCACAACCGTGTCATGGCTCAGTCTTGGAGGGAAATCCAAAACAAAAACCTGTTTTCCACAAATTTTACATGTCATTAAAAAGCATTCTGGAAAAAAGCACCAGAATAAAAATTTGATTCAGTAATTGCTTTTCTAATGCACATTTCTAATTACATCTATACTTACCTTTGGACAAAGAGTGCAAATGGTGTTCAAAAGATGCTTGAAGTCTTTTTCTGCTTCTGAGATTGGACTGTCCAGGTTGTTGCTTGGAGCAAGTAGAAACACTGCATCTGGAACACGTGGGAGAACTAACCGGCGGACCTCAGTGGTAAGGTGGGCTGCTGTACCACCAGGAACTGACAGGTAGCCAAAGGACAGCTTCCTCCAAGACGAGGCTGACACTAACAATGATCCAACACCTCATTGAGACACAGACAGGGTTAAATACATTGGGGCAGGATGAGTGGGAGATGAGCTGCAGGTGCGTGGGGAGAGAAACCTAGTGAAAACAATTAACTAATCAGGGAGAGGAAAGTGAGTCGAGGAGGGGAAAATAACATGACCTAAGAATAAAACAAAACCTAAAGACAAGAAGAGCAAGATAAATAATTAATGATCTAAGGAGGGAGGAGAACTAAAAAACCGGTGGGGAAAGAAAGGCACTAAAATGGGCCATTCCCATCTGTACCGGGTCGGCCCGGGCAGCGTAGGTTGTTTACATATCTGGGTGGCCTGGTATTTTTCCGGGCCAACTAAGGCTCATTCTCAGCCCTCTTCTCAAGGGGGTCTGCTTCAGGCCGACCAGGGCCAACACACCCACTGCTGACAGCAAATTCACACCTTCCATTAGAGCAAGCCTCTGATTGGTGGGTAGAATCAGCCCACATGGGCTTAAGGCAAGGATGTGTGGAATCAACCGGGCCAGGCTGGGGCCGACTCAGTACAGATGGGAATGGCCCAAAAGAGACTAATTAAATGAAAAGCTGGACCAATAGAAAAACTACAGAGGGGTGACTAGGGGAGACCAACAGCAGCACAGGACCTGGGGGTGGGGGGGTGGGGGGGTGGGGTACCTGGGGGGAGAACCTGGAGGGGCTGCAGACAAAGAGACACATGAGGAACACAAGGAGACACATAAGGGGATCCTAGAGGGGGATAGAGAACACAAGGAGACACATGAGTGAGACGCAGACGCAGACCATGACAAAAAGTCGTACAGCTTGGCACAACCTCGAACAGCTCCTCCACAGTCTTCGGCATAAACTGTCTGTTCTTCAAGGCCTGAGCTCTACGGTACCCTTTGCCACAAGGCATCTACAAAAAGGAAAAAATACCATAAATTCAGCACTATGCATTATCACTAAACAAATACATTACACACTAATGTAATCCCATGTATTTATTCTATTAAATAGATGATACACAAACCTGATGGAATATTTATCTTCTATTTAATAGACAGATTACCTATTAAGCAACAAAGACCTGTCTTGTTATTGGTCATTAGTATTTATTTTTATCTATTCATATTTGAAGTTGTTCAAATGAAGATAACTGAACTCCTTTGGTTTCTTGAAGACGTTTCTCTTCTCATCCGAGGAGCTTTGTCACTTCAAACTGGAATATGGGAGAGTCAAGCCTATAAGCTGTAGCTGTCGTTATTCAGGGAGCCAAAACTACTGTGGGTGTGTCCGAATCCAGAGGAAGGATGCTTGTAAGAGCGCATTTTGAGGTCGATGACGTCAAAGCGCAGCGGCGAGTACTGTCCGAATTCCAAGAATTCTCATTCTTGCGTCCTCAAAAGCGTCCTCGCTCCACCCACATTTCGAGGATGGGTCTGATGGATCCTCACAGGAGCAAGGGTATCCCAGCATGCTTTGCGCGCCACCCGCTGGACTCGACACTCGCAACAACGGCGGACGGAGCGGGACAGCAGTACAGCTTAAAATGTAAGTTAGTTAAAAAAATAAAATACATGTATGGGCACTTTTGGTTTGTTTTTTTATATACGATCTAATACCGCAAATTGTTTTTTTTTTCTTCATGTAATTTAAGGCTAAAACATGCCCCACCGAAAACCAGCTTGAATGTTTAATAAGAAAAAACCCACCGTAAACTAGCTTGATCCCAGCAGGCTTTTTAAAAGAAAATAGCGGTATGCAAACGAAAAATGTCTATAAACAGAACCGCTTTCAGCTTAGTTTTCTAAGTACATTTTAAGCAGAAATCAGCGAGAACGAGCTTGTATGGTGGTCCCGTCATAATTCCCGTGTGTGTGTGTGTGTGTTTATTTAGCGAATAAAGCTTCTCATCATTTGTTTTAAGGTTAACACCCCACCGTAAACTTGCTTGAAAGTCTAATAGGAAAAAACTCACCGTAAAAGAGCTTGCATCTTATGTAATCATGTAACGAACGCCAAAAATAACGAAAACTAAGTTTAATGTTTATTTAAGTTAATTTTTAAGAAACCACATTACTGATTTAATGTTTTTAATTTCATTTTAGGCGGAAAAAAACACAGAACACAATTTTCATCTCCCATGTTGATAAATTAAAATATTGTTTATTGCATGTTTTATCAACTATGATTTATAATCTGACTTTGTTCTTCTATTCCTCTCTATTCTCATCCAGAACCAGTACCTTTAAGGAGCATCTGTAATTTCATTATGCCCACAGTGTTCTCTGTTGTTAAATGACAATAAAGCCTTGTAATTCTAATTCCCTTTGTCTGTAGGACTGCAAGTATCCAGGGTCAGGAGAGGGAGTCAGCGGAAAGCCCACTGCTGAAACCTGGCCCTGGTTTGTCCCCATGGACGAGGTGTTGGGACAGAGGCCTTCCACTAAGCCTCCTGTCCTTATTGCTTCCATTCCCGAGGACACTCCAGGGCCAAGTGCAGCAGTGGGTGAGACAGAGGACAGGGAGAGTGGTGGAAGGAAGCCGGACTCATCATCAGGGAGAAAAAGGAGAAGGGCTGATGAGCTCCTTGACCTGATCAGGGAGGACATGAGACAACAGAGGGAAGCGGAGGAGAGGAGAGAAAGAAGGATGGACAGATTTTTAGCATTGATGGAAAGGATGGCAGAGAAATGTTTTTTTTTTCTTTTAGTTTCTTCTGGTTCAGGTTCTATATATGTGTTTGAATGTTTTTGTTATTTGTTTAAATGTAATAAAATTTCTATTAATTGATAACTCTTTTTTGATCATTAACAGTTTTATTATTCAGTTTTTAGCAAGTAACAACATAGTAAATAAATTGTAAGGGAACACTGTAAGGAATAAAAGTAAAGATAAAAGTAAAATATATACAGTAAACTTGGAAAGCAGGGAGTCTTTGGTGGTGTTGCTAAATCTACTGAACATGGATCATCGAGGTGGATGGAGTGCAGGAACCGAGATCCGTGGCTGAACTTTTCTGGTTGGCAAGTGAAACATCAGACAGAGTGGTCTGCAGAGGTCTGCGTCATCTCACTGTCCACTGCATCGTCCATCAAAAGGGTTTGCTGGGCTGGCTCAATCGACGGCTGTCACATCACTAACATTCAGATATATGCAAAAAAGGAGATCATGAGTATAATACTTGTATCTCTAGCAGATAACAGGACTAAATGATTTTTAAACTAGAGATTCCTATGTAAATTACTTGCCTGATAACAGTAATTGTGATCTGGTGGTACTTCCTCCAGAGCAGACACCTCAGCAGAAAGTTGGTCCCGCCAGAGGGCACCACTGACTGCCTCCAAACCAGCCTCCCCCTCATCTTCTGGAGCATCATCCTCCAGTTCATCGTCCTGCACCACAATGTCACCAGCACTGAGGCAGATGTTGTGCAGGATGGTGCATGCTGTGATGACCTGTAATAGAGATAAAAATTTAATTTATATTTCATTCCCAAACAAAGATTACACCCAAAGTTTATTTCCACTTTGTGTTAACTTACATGAGGTACAAAGGTGTGGTGGACTTCCAGCGCTTTCAGGAAGATGGTCCTGAACCTGGTCTTCATCATTCCAAAAGCACGCTCGATGATGCAGCGTGCCCTGGAATGATAGCTGTTGAAGCGCTGGGCTCCCACACCTTGAACCACCCATTTGTAGGGGGTGATGAGGGGGAGTGGATGTTGGAGGCATGGGTACCCTCCATCCGCGAGGATGAAGTGCCCTGGAGGAGGAAAGGCTGACTGCCTGTACAGTGGGCTGTGCCAAAGGACCCTGGAGTCGTGGACCGACCCAGGCCAGCCCACATAGGTGTCGATAAAGCGGCCCTGATGGTCACAAACTGCCTGCAGGATGATAGATGGGAACAGTTTCCTGTTTCTGTAGCACTGACCATCAGGACCGCTCGGAGCCTTGATCCGAATGTGACAGCCATCGATCGCAACTGCTGCTTTCATGAAAGCTCTGTGTCGAGCCAGCCCAGCAAACCCACGAGACACAACCTCCATCTCCTCTGGGGTTTTGGGGAGGTGAATGACCTGGTGGAGGATTGCGACCACATCCTCCGTGACTCGATGGACGATGTCGTGGACAGTTGAGCGAGGCACCCAAATACTCCTGAGACCACCCTGTAGGATGTTCCACTTGCCAACCAGAACAGAAACACCAGGGTCTCGATTGTGGCACCCCAACCATGTCGCCGATCTTGGTTCAGGAGATTTAGCAACACCACAAAAGACTCCCTGCTCAGACGAAAATCTGGCCTGGGATCTTCCTGGTTAAAAAAACGGTCCAGGACTGGCACACTCATGTTTATCCTACAGTACAGGGGTCTGTTCTGTTGGAAGAAAAGTAGAGAACAATAAAACAATTTTAAAAAAACTGTATAAATGCTTGAGATTTTTAGAAGAGAGCTAGGCATTATTAGGCATAAGTTGAAAAGGACAATACACATTAAACAAATTGTAATGCTACTTTTACTATGAACTATATGCACAGAACCAAGCATTATGATCAAATAAAAACTTCTAAAATGTCATTCCATTAATTATTTTAGATGAATATAGGTTAAATTAACTATATGCATGTTAGTCTACTCTATACTAATGTGTATATTCAGCCACATGTCTTTCTGTTGCTTAAAATATAAATGAAACTAGCACTAAAGTTAACATGTAATGCCTGAAAGCTGGTTCACTAAACAAAAAATAATTTTACCTGGATATGGCTGCTTCTCAGCCTTAAATACAAAGGCCGGTGACGTTTACTAAGCAGTCGCAGCTCCTCAAAAACCAAAAATAAAAGGGAATACTGCTGTGGATCCATTTTCACCTCTGACTAGCTTGTTAGCTTGTTAGCCTGTTTGCCGCCGTCACGGTAGCTAAGCAACTGGACCTGGGGGCGGGAATAAAAACGAGGTACTGTCCGAATTCAGAGCCGCTGACTTCCGGTTTTAGCGGTCTAGCAAGGACCCGGCCTTGCTAATCCGGCGAGGACCCGTGCTCACAAGCATCCGTCCTCTGGATTCGGACACACCCTGTGGGTACCCCCCTCTCCATCATCTGATGAGTCGTCAGCCTCTATTGTGAGGGAGTCGTTGTGTTGATTAGACATAGGAAGGTGTGACCTAGACTGTAACTGCTTAAGAATAAGACTCACAGCTGCATTATAGGTAGCCTGGCCTGCCAGACTCGTCCTCTGTTTAATTCTGCACAGAGAAAGAGTCTGCCAACTCACAGGCAGAGAGGCACATGAGGAGCGGAACTAGGCAGCTCAAAAATAACCAATCTGAAAAAAGACAGAAATGCCAACTTTACCGCGCAATGCTGTAGTTTTTTTTTTATCTGTAGTAAAAATGGTGTCTGGCAACGGCGCAAATGTCTTTTTTTTTTTTAGAAGAAGAAGAAATGCTTTTAGCGCTTCTACTTGTTGTGGTTTTAAAGATGTGTCCAAGTCCTTTAGAACAGGGAAAAGAGTCGCAGTGAAGTCCGCTTCAGTCGCCATGTTTATGACAAACTCTGTATTGTGGTGTGTGACATACGCTACTCAGCACTGATTATCAGCTCAGCTATGTTATAGGTACTGGAAAGGTGAAATCGAAGCCCCCCATCTCTAGTTAAAGGTTTTTTTCCACAGTTGACATAGATGGCTTATTTTACTCCTCTGTAAAACCACATATCTTCTCTGTCCAGAATGTGTACTTTGTCAGGAATGTCCCTTGTCCTTCAGGTGTAGGTGGACTGCAGAGTCTTGACCTCGTTGAAGAATAATAGACATGTACAGCATATAAGATTGACTCTTTTTATCACAAAAGAGGTGGGCCAGGTTACCGCCCACCCATTGATACACTAAATGCAAGGGTGTGGCTTTCATGTAAATGATGAGAATTAAAAAGAGAGATCATATCTCTCCTGTCTTAGCTTCCCTACATTGGCTACCTGTTGAATTCAGAATAGATTTTAAGATCCTTCTTCTCATAAAGCTCTTAATAATCAAGGTCCATCATACATCAGTAATCTGATTGTTCCATATGTTCCTAACCGAGCACTTCGCTCTCAGACTGCAGGTCTACTGGTGGTTCCAAGAATATCTAAACTTAGGATGGGAGGCAGATCTTTTAGTTATCAGGCTCCTCTCCTGTGGAACCAGCTCCCAGCTTTAGTCCGTGAGGCAGACACTTTGTCTACTTTTAAGAATAGGCTTAAAACAGTTTTATTTGATAGGGCTTATAGTTAAAATCTGATGTTAGCCTAAATCTGGACAAGTGGGGGATTACAGGGAGGTGGAGTGTACAGTCGGTAAAGACGGCTCTCCCTTGCCCTGCCTCCAACATGCCTACATCTAAATAGGATAGGTTATCCAGAGTTAACTCTGTAGTTATGCTGCTATAGGCTTAGACTGCTGGAGGACACACTGACCACTTTTCACACTCTACTGCTTTCTTCTACAGTCTGCTCTTTAACTGTACTATTTTGTGCAATTTCAGCTGTTAACTTTATTTTCTCTGTGAGTGTTTTTCTCCCCAGAAGAAGCTGCGATGACGTTCTGCTGAGCTGTGGTGGCCTCATGGAGGGGGCCATCGACTAGCACACTGCTGCTAACCACTAATACATTCTCTCTCTCCTGATAATAACTTTTTGTTTTCATTGACTTTTGATGTGCTAATACTAGTTTATCCGTTTAATTATAGATCCACTAGGATAAATACAATAAAGTTTATCTTTCACCAAATACAATATTTACTAAGACATCACAATATAACTATAGACACATTACTTGTCTGTGTGTGTGTGTGTGTGTGTGTGTGTGTGTGTGTGTGTGTGTGTGTGTGTGTGTGTGTGTGTGTGTGTGTGTGTGTGTGTGTGTGTGTGTGTGTGTGTGTCTGCCTGCTCTGTCTTCTCGATCCCCAGTGAGTCGTGGAGGATGGCTGCTTATACTGAGCCAGGATTCTCTGGAGGTTTCTTCCTGTTAAAAGGGAGTTTTCCTCTCCACTGTCGCTGCATGCTTGCTTAGTATGAGGATTGCTGTATAGTCACTGACACTAGTCAGTGACTTGATGCAATTTGCTGGGTTCCTTATATAGGAAACATTATTTCTGATTGGCTTAATGAACTGTGAATTGGAATGTTTATTATGTGAAGTGCCTTGAGTCGACTCTTGTCGTGATTTGGCGCTATATAAATAAACTTGAATTGAATGTAAATCAGAGAAAACAACGTTTAAGAAATAAACTTATATAACTTATCTTCTATTTGTAAAAATTTAAAAGTTGGGTTTTCATCACAGTTTACAACACCAAACCTGTATAGAGTAAATATAAGATTTGTTTAAAAAAATAAACAAAATATTAATGAAATCTTTGTAAGAGCAGAATCACTTTTGGCACATTTTTATCTATCTATACAGTTTTGCTCTGGTAGTGTTTAGAAATAGGTTTTTTCACCAAATGATAAAGAATATGAACATTTAGTAACACATTTGAACATTGTGACATTAAAGGGACTTTTCGGAGTTTTGAAGTTCTATGCTCGCGATTGCCCCCTCAGGCCAAAAACGTAATGGCAGCTTCAATAGTAGGCTCGTGCACGAGGCGCGCATGCTGTACGTGCACACTCCTTAACGAAAATAACAGCTGAGACGGTCCTGTGTGTGTGTGTGTGTGTGTGTGTGTGTGTGTGTGTGTGTGTGTGTGTGTGTGTGTGTGTGTGTGTGGGTGGGTGGCCCGGAGGACAGAGGACAGGAGAACACGCAGCTAATTAATCAAATAATTTGGTTCTGTACCTTTCTCTTCAGCACAGCCGACAGAGGTTTAACCCCCCAAATTCCACTACCTCCGCTCCGGTCCGGTCCCCCCCCCCCCCCCCCCCCCCCCCCCCGCCTTCCGCAGCCGCTCGCTTCCGAACTCAATTTTTCTTGGTACCCGCTCTACAACGGCTCCGCTCCGGTGCGGAGACCTGAGGTGGGCAAACAAGCATGCGCGGGATTTTCGAGATCTTGCGACACAGTCCGAGCAATAAACGCGGAAGTTAGAGCCAAACACCCGTTGTGTGGGAGAAGCATCGGCATGAACTGTTTAATCTGCCCATCATTTGTGTTGAGAGATCAGCAGTGTTTGGATCAACAAAGTGTGACTACTTTGATAGTAGAAACTGTATTTATGGCTTACTTTAGTGCATTTAAACTTCAGCCACCATTGATAGTTGTTAAAGGTTGTTAAACCTGTGTATATGAAACAAAAAACGCATTTTGTTTATTGATTTATTGTGAAAAACGGAAGTTGTGCTTGCTCCTTTTCCTGTTGGGCGGTTGTGATTTCTGTCCATTTACTGCGGAGGTGCTCCGGCGTCCGGCGAAAATAGGATCGATTCTACTTTTGCCGGACGCCGGAACAGAGGGCGGCGCACGGTGCCACACTGCCGGAGCACGGCCGCAGTAGTGGAATTACTCTGATTGACTAGAACGGGACCGATTTTGCTCCGGCGTTCGTGTCGGAGCGGAGCGGAGCTGAGCGGAGGTAGTGGAATTTGGGGGTTAGATGGGTCAGTCCTCCTGCATGCTCAGATCATTCCCTTCCCTGGCTTGAAAAATTGTTCCAAAATGAAAGTTGAACCCACTTCTTTTTATCTGTGAATTCAATGCTGTTCGGCGAGTCTCAAATAAAACTTTGGGCATCTTACTGTAAAAAAAATATACCCTTAATGTAAAAAATAAACTCTATATGAACTGTGTTCACACCCAGAATCATACCCAGGTCTTCTGCATGGGAGTCAGACATCCTACAAGGTGAGCTACACTCTAATAACATTCACAGTATTTGTAACTTTTGTATCCTTGATGACAGCTGAAACAACGTCAGACCAAAGAACGGTTCAAAGCGAAAATGGCTATTTTGTTGCTAATTTGCAAGAAATATCTAGAAGAAAGTTCTATAGAAAGTAGCTAAGGGTCTTCAGAAATGTAGCTAGGTTCATCACTAGGCGTTAGGAACAGCGACAAACTCGCTGAGTTGGCACTACCTCACTCTCTGCTGCTAAAGCTACGGATAGCAAATGCTATGCCTGAGCGTGAACGCGCATGAAGCAGCCTGCTCGACCCGAGCAGCTCTCTTTTTCTGTGATTTTTACAGAAAAACAGGCAATCACAGTAAAAATGCCAAAGTTCATTCTACAGGACCAGGGCATTGCAGAAGAATTTATGAAGAAGAAATTTATTATTTCTATACATGTTTTGGCTGTCAAACTTCCATAACGTCCCTTTAAAGTAGCTCTCAAACAAACTGCTGAAATTAGGACTGGACAGTTGTAATATTTTTATGCTCTAATCATGTCAAAACTGCTATTTATTCAGAACACTGCAGCGATAGTTTTTAAAAAGAACCAAAATAACTGAGCAAATCACTCCTATTCTTAAATTTTTTTACAGGGACTGCAGAATTATTAGGCAAGTTGTATTTTTGAGGAATAATTTTATTATTGAACAACAACCATGTTCTCAATGAACCCAAACAACTCATTAATATCAAAGCTGAATGTTTTTGGAAGTAGGTTTTAGTTTGTTTTTAATTTGAGCTACTTTAGGGGGATATCTGTGCGTGCATGTGACTATTACTGTGCATAATTATTAGACAACTTAACAAAAAACAAATACATACCCATTTCAATGATTTATTTTTACCAGTGAAACCAATATAACATCTCCACATTCACAAATATACATTTCTGACATTCAAAAACAATACAAAAACAAATCAGCGACCAATATAGCCACCTTTCTTTGCAAGGACACTCAAAAGCCTGCCATCCATGGATTCTGTCAGTGTTTTGATCTGTTCACCATCAACATTGCGTGCAGCAGCAACCACAGCCTCCCAGACACTGTTCAGAGAGGTGTACTGTTTTCCCTCCTTGTAAATCTCACACTTGATGATGGACCACAAGTTCTCAATGGGGTTCAGATCAGGTGAACAAGGAGGCCATGTCATTATTTTTTCTTCTTTTATACCCTTTCTTGCCAGCCACGCTGTGGAGTATTTGGACGCGTGTGATGGAGCATTGTCCTGCATGAAAATCATGTTTTTCTTGAAGGATGCAGACTTCTTCCTTTACCACTGCTTGAAGAAGGTGTCTTCCAGAAACTGGCAGTAGGTCTGGGAGTTGAGCTTGACTCCATCCTCAACCCGAAAAGACCCCACAAGCTCATCTTTGATGATACCAGCCCAAACCAGTACTCCACCTCCACCTTGCTGGCGTCTGAGTGGGACTGGAGCTCTCTGCCCTTAACCAATCCAGCCACGGGCCCATCCATCTGGCCCATCAAGACTCACTCTCATTTCATCAGTCCATAAAACCTTAGAAAAATCAGTCTTGAGATATTTCTTGGCCCAGTCTTGACGTTTCAGCTTGTGTGTCTTGTTCAGTGGTGGTCGTCTTTCAGCCTTTCTTACCTTGGCCATGTCTCTGAGTATTGCACACCTTGTGCGTTTGGGCACTCCAGTGATGTTGCAGCTCTGAAATATGGACAAACTGGTGGCAAGTGGCATCTTGGCAGCTGCACACTTGACTTTTCTCAGTTCATGGGCAGTTATTTTGCGCCTTGGTTTGTCCACATGCTTCTTACGACCCTGTTGACTATTTTGAATGAAACGCTTGATAGTTCGATGATCACGCTTCAGAAGCTTTGCAGTTTTAAGACTGCTGCATCCCTCTGCAAGATATCTCACTATTTTTGACTTTTCTGAGCCTGTCAAGTCCTTCTTTTGACCCATTTTGCCAAAGGAAAGGAAGTTGTCTAATAATTATGCACACCTGATATAGGTTGTTGATGTCATTAGATCACACCCCTTCTCATTACAGAGACACACATCACCTAATATGCTTAATTGGTAGTAGGCTTACGAGCCTATACAGCTTGGAGTAAGACAACATGCATGAAGAGGATGATGTAGACAAAATACTCATTTGCCTAATTATTCTGCACTCCCTGTAGATTAGCTAGCTGTAAATGCATAGTTCAATCAACCAAAGGTTGGCTACTGTGTAGGTCATGCCCTCCAGTGTGTGGACTGTGTGTGTGAATGGGTGAAAGACTGATTGTGTTGTTTAATGCCTTGGAGGGTTGTTGAACCCTACTAAGGCGCTGTACAAATACAAGCCATTTACCATTTCTATATTACTGACAATGTCTATTAAATTCAGGCTGGGACAGTCAACACACACCTTTCATTTTTAGAGACTTCCAGGTCACCAGGTCATTACATGCTTGACCTCTGTCGCATGTCTCCTCTTTTTGACAATCCTGTGCTCATTAATCTGTATTCCTAAATGTCACTCGGTCGTCTCTTTTTATTGTCGTCCATGTGAGGAAGTGATAACGTGGGTGGATGAGCAGCTAATAGCGAGTCCGAGTCTGTGGGATCATGTGTTTTCAAGCGAGATGCACAATTTATTGGCCTTAATGATATTTTCTAAGTCAAGAAACTGAGGGGAAAACAAAGGTGAGAAAAAAGAAAAGTCAGGTATCCTGATGGAGTTATGCACTTCATTAACAGAGAGAGGGGGGTCAGAGGTCAAAATTCAACTCTTTGAATGACCTCATCTATTGCTGCCCCAATGAGCTAATCATTGCTTAGCTGCAACAGAAATTATACTATGGTGTGTGTTGCTGTCCCGTGGCTTCTGACAAGTGAGGAGAAACGTTTCGACGGGTGCAACAAAACGTATTTTCTTTCTTTTATTGACGAGTGCTTCTGCAACATCCTTTTGTACATCCCTTTGCACCTTGCACTGTGAAAACTGGAAATAGGTAACAATGAACAAACGTTATTACAAATAGGTGTCAAACAATACAATTGTTCAACAAACAAAAGCCAAAACTTAAAATAAAAACACAAACACCTTGCTCCACTTTCCACGAGATGCAGTTAAATCAAATTAGGCCAGCTTGACACATAAACACACATGCTGACAATGATACAAAATAATATTGGACTTAATCATATAATGAAAACATTTAACAGATTAGGAGCTGTGGGAGCTGTCAGAGTAGCTGCCATCATGCCGGACCAGGTGGAATGCCGACTCCATTTGCCACCTGCCCTGCTAACACTTCCTTATACCCAGATCTGGAGGGCGTGGCAAATGGCGTTGGAATGCTCCACCTGCTGGCCTCTTACACTCCCACCAAATCATGTAAGGAAAAATACAAAAATCACAACCACTTTTATTACTTATCGTATACATTTTTCTACATGAATTCAAGTAACCAAAATGGCAGTGCTCAAGGGCTCTTAAGGAAGACCACTAGTTTCTGAACTGGGCGCTCAATGATAGACACATAACCATCCTTATCATACAGTGTCTTGGTTCCTACTAAAACCTTAACCCTACAGACAAATCCATCTTTACTTGATATGGTTTCAATCACACGTCCCAAACGCCACTGACCTCTCGGCAGGGCATCATCTTTGATAAGGACAATGTCGTCTACTTTCACAGTACGGCACGGTTTGTGCCATTTTTGTCTCAAGGAGATGTTCATAAGATGTTCCTTCCTCCATCTGCTCAAACTGTTCCACAAGAAACCTCACTCTACGCCACCGTTACACTGCATACACATCTTCCCTCACAAACTCCCCTGGTGGTGGTAAGGCGATCTTAGCCTTCTTGAGAATATGATGGTTAGGAGTGAGTGGTTCAGGAGCCCATGGATCATGAATGTCACAGTAAGATAAAGGAAGGCTGTTAACAATAGCCATAGCCTCATAAAACAGGGTCCTAAGGGATGTGTCATCCATCCTGTTGGATGCCTTAGCAATTGTTGCATCCACCACGTTCCGAACTGATCTAATTTGACACTCCCAAATACCACCTGCATGACTTGCTGATGAGGTGTTAAGTACAGTCACATTGATTGTCCAAAAGAAAAGTCTTGAGTTTCTCTGCATCACACTGCTTCAGAACCTTCACCAGTTCAGTTCTGGCTCCAGTAAAATTGGTGCCCTGATCACAATATAGCTATCTAACAGCTCCCCTCAGGCTGATGAAGCATCTCAGACCGTTAATAAAGGCATCAGTTGAGAGATCTGTTAACATTTCAAAGTGAACTGCTCTAGAGGCTTAGCATGAAAAAATGAGTCCATAACGTTTGCATTGCTTACGCCCATTCTTGGTACTAAAAGGCCCAAAACAGTCCATGCCACAGAAACCAAAAGGGGGTGATGATTCCACACACTCTTCTGGAAGGTCAGCCATACGTTGCTCTTCTATACGGTGCCTGAGCCTTCTGCATGGTGCACATTTTGATATGGCCCGGGCAACTAAGTTGCTTCCGTTAAGTACTCAAAACCCATTTGCCCTGATTTCCATCAGTTTGAATTACGTCCCTGATGGCAAGCTCGTGCATGGTAATGAGCTATGATGAGCTCTGTGATATAACTGTCCCTTGGAAGAATAAGTGGATGTTTTACCTGCTGGTTCAAGGTCGCCCTTGTTAACCTGCCACCTACTCTTAGGAGCCCATTCACCATGATGGGGTCACGGGTCAAGCTTGGAAGTCCTTCAGGCTTTTGGAGAAGTTTTAACTCCCTTGAAAATGCTTGTTGCTGGACTAAGCTCACTACTGCTTCCAATGCCCTTCGGTGCTCTTCTACTGTAATGGTGTCACAGTGTTCTCTTCCCTCCAATCCAAGTCTCTTAATTCTTGCTACAACTCTGACAAGTTTGGACCAGCTAGATAACTGACTTAAGCTTGACAAGATGGCATTTTCCTTGGTGACCTCAACAACAAGAACTATGGTTTAAACTTCAGGATCACCCACCATCAGCTCAACATTTGGAGGTTTACATAAGTGTACTTCTGGACCCCACAAAAAACCAGGTCCAGATAACCAGTTGTAGGTCAAGAATCCTGATGCAAAGAGACCTCTTGAGGCGTGGTCAGCTGGGTTCTCTGAGGACTCAACGTAGCACCAGTGAGACACATCTGTTGTTTTTCTAATGAACTGAACATGATTGACTATGAAGACGTGGAACCTCTTGGCTTTTGTTATTAATGTACACCAATACTATTTGAGAGTCTGACCAAAATAACTCGTCACTGATCTGCATCTGCAGCTCCGCTTTCAACACAACACTCAACTTTGCTTGAACGACAGCTGCAGTCAGTTCTAATCACACATTACTTTCATAGGTGCTACTCTTATTTTTGACATCACTAAACAACAATGAATTTTACCATGATCATTCTTGTACCTGGGAACAAGCACCGTATCCAATGTTACTAGCATCTGCAAAATGGTGCAGTTCAACTCTCGCTATGGTCCCAAACCCAGGAGGATGGTAACATCTTGCCATTTTGATTTCCTTCAGCAGCTGAAGGTTTCCATCGCTCCCACTGTGAGCTTAACAGTTCTGGTAGGGTGTCATCCCAGCCCCTGCCCTTGGCACAGAGCTCTTGAAGAATACCCTTGCCGATCAGTACAAAGGGCGCCAGGAACCCTGAAGGATCAAAAAAGGAAGACACAACTGACAGAATCTGTTGACGAGTAGGTGCCTGATATTTCACATCACTCACACCTACGCTGAAAGCATCGTCGGTGACAGACCACTGGAGCCCGAAAGACCAGGAGGGGCTCGAAGTAGACCCACTGCTCCTCCACATCAAGAGGAGCTAGTTGAGGTGGCTCGGGTATCTATTTAGGATGCCTCCCTGACACCTTCCTGGTGAGGTTTTCTGGGCATGTCCAACTGGGAGGAAACCCAAGGAAAGACCCAGGACATGCTGGAGGGATTATGTCTCTTGGCGGGCAAGGGAACACCTAAGGATTCCTCCGGAGGAACTGGCCCAAGTGGCTGGAGAGTGGGAAGTCTGGGAATGGTGTGAGATGCACTTCCTGATGAGCAATTACCTGGAATTAATTTGTTGCAGTCTATAGTGCTACAGAGTGGACAGGAAGACAGAAGATTTTGACAGTTAAATTGTTTAACAATGACAGCTATTTATTATTTTCTTGGTTCCACTCACAGTAGATGTCAGTACCGTCAAAACTAATTTCTGTCTCTCCAAACTGAGATTATGCTAATATCTATCTACAATACAGAAGACATTATCACCATTTGTTTCAGTTAATGTCACATTAAAATATATATTTGATCATTTAATATATATGTAGTCAATCCTTAACAATACACATACCATGTTCAAAGTCATTTAAATCTGTCTTCTTCTCCTTTCTGGTGCTTATCTAAACTTAACCAAGTTCTTCTTCACCTCATCTAGACGACTAAATGCACTGAGTTGCTACCATGTGACTGGCTCTTTAGATACCTACCAAATGAAGGACATGTCAGTGTAAATATGTTGGTTGTGGTGTAATCTATATTGATATACTTGCATATGCCACTTACCGGCTGGGGAAAATGTGTGGTATGTGAACAGCTCGAGGAGGGTAAATAAAAGGTGATTGTTGCTCCACGTTATCGCTTGAGCGGAGTTTATTCAAGAGCCCAACACAACATGGTGTCAGAAGTGCACTCACTCTATAAGCAGTGAACTGAGAAAACTGAAGAAAAAGTCAGTTTGGCGAACGGCCAGTGATAAACATGACGGAGCAAGCAGCAGCTCTACCGGCGGCAACAGGCCCGGCTATGGCAGCTCCGCCTGCGGCTACTTTCACCATCAAGCCACCGGAACCGTTCGACTTTGCAAAGCCCCAGGAGTGGGAGAAGTGGATCAGACGTTTCGAGCGTTTCAGAATGGCAAGTAATCTGGACAGTTCAACAGATGCTAACCAAGTGAACACATTATTTTACTGCATGGGAGACGAGGCTGACGACGTGCTAAGGGGACTTGACCTAACAGACGAGCAGCGCCAGCAGTACAATGCTGTCAGAAACGCAATTGATAGACATTTTGTCCCCAGAAAGAATCTGATCTATGAAAGAGCAAAGTTTAATAAGCGAGTACAACAACCAGCAGAAACAGCTGACTCCTTCATAACAGATCTATATGCTCTCGCTGAAAACTGTGAATATGGCGGACTTTACGATGAACTTTTGAGGGATAGGCTCGTTGTGGGTCTCAAAGATTCATCACTGTCGGAGAGAATGCAGCTCGATAAAGATTTGACCCTAACCAAAGCTATCACAATGGCGAGACAATCTGAGGAAATAAAAAGACAGCAAACTGACCTAAGAGGCGAAAGCAGCACGGGCAAAACAGCCGTGGATGCCGTGCATGTCAAAAAATCACAGCCAAATAAATTCAGAAGCAGAGACCAAAAGCAGTTCAAGCCACAAAAACCACAAATAACAAAACGGAGAATAAAACATGCTCTAGATGTGGAAAAGCAAATCAAATCACTTTTATTGTCACGTCACATGTGCAGGTACACTGGTACAGTACATGCGAGTGAAATTCTTGTGTGCGAGCTTCACAGCAACAGAGTTGTGCAAAAAATACAGTAATGTAAAAACAAGTAAAATATAAAAATGGCTAATCTAAGTAATAATATGTATAGTATGTAAGGTATATACATTACTAAATGTGTGTGCTAGTATTTTATTTTTTTTTTCTACGTGTGTGCGTGTGAGTGTGTGTATAGAGTGTGTGTATATATATATGTTTTATTAATGAATAAAGTAAACAATAAGATAAGAGATATAAAATGTACAGAGGTTGGTATGTGCAAAACAGTGGCATTAATGTACAGTATGGAGTGTGTAATGTTGGAGTTTCAGTAGTGAGGGTGAGGTGTCTGCGAAGTGTTCAGCAGTCTGATGGCCTGATGGAAAAAGCTGTCTCTCAGTCTGCTGGTTCTGGACCGGATGCTGCAGAACCTCCTTCCTGATGGAAGTAGTCTGAACAGTTTATGGCTGGGGTGACTTGAGTCCTTGATGATCCTCCCCGCTTTCCTCAGGCACCGCTTCCTGTAGATGTCTTGGAGGGAGGGAAGCTCACCTCCAATTATCCTTTCTACACACCACACTACTCTCTGGAGAGCTTTGCAGTTGTAAGCGGTGCTGATGCCGTACCAGGTGGAGATGCATCCAGTGAGGATGCTCTCAATGGCACAGCGATAGAAGGTCCTGAGGATGCGGTGGCTCATGCCAAATCTTTTTAGTCTCCTGAGAAAGAAGAGATGCTGCTGTGCCTTCTTCACTGTATTGTTTGTGTGCACTGACCACGTAAGATCCTCAGCCAGATGAACTCCAAGGAAACGGAAGCTGCTCACCCTCTCCACAGCGTCGCCGTTGATGGTGATGGGGGTGTGTATTCCTCTGCACCTCCGGAAGTCCATTATCATCTCCTTTGTCTTTGTGACGTTGAGGGTGAGACGGTTGTCCTGACACCAGTGGGTCAGGGCGCTGATCTCCTCCCTGTAGGCCGTCCCATCATCGTTGGTGATGAGACCTACCACTGTGGTGTCGTCCGCAAACTTCACAATGATGTTGGAGTTTCTCGTGGCCGTGCAGTCGTGGGTGTAGAGTGAGTACAGGAGAGGGCTCAGCGCACACCCCTATGGAGCACCAGTGTTCAGTGTGACGGGGGATGAGGTGGTGCTGCCCAGTCTGACCACCTGGCATCTGTCAGACAGAAAATTAAGGATCCAGCTGCAGAGGGAGCTGCTCAGTCCTAGATCCTGCAGTTTCCTGTCCAGCTTCGAGGGAACAATGGTGTTGAATGCTGAGCTGTAATCTACAAACAGCATTCTCACATACGTGTCCTTCTTCTCCAGGTATGTCAGGGCTATGGCATCATCAGTGGCCCTGTCGTGGCGGTATGCAAACTGTAGAGGGTCCAGTGAATCGGGCAGTGCAGAGCAGATGAAGTCCCTGACCAACTTCTCGAAGCATTTGCTCACGATGGGGGTCAGGGATACAGGTCGCCAGTCATTCAATGAGGAGATGGTGGAGGATTTGGGTACAGGGACAATGGTGGCCATTTTGAAGCAGGCTGGGACTACAGACAGAGAGAGGGAAAGGCTGAAGATGTGTGTAAACACTCCAGCCAGCTGAGCCGCACATGACCTGAGGATGCGGCCGGGAATCCCGTCCGGACCAGTTGCTTTGCGTGCGTTCACCCTCCTGAAGCACCTCTGCACATCCTCTTCAGACACAGTGTGCGCACTGACGTCATCCGCGGTGCGCTCACTGTCCGGTCTCATGGTGTTCGCTGTGTCGAATCTGGCATAGAATGCGTTTAGATCCTCGCACAGAGAGGCCGTGGTCTGCGGTGTGCTGGTTTTCCCTCTAAAAAAAAGCACAGATGCACCCAGCAGCACAGTGCCCAGCTAAAAATGCAGAATGCCACAACTGTGAGAAACGTGGACACTACGGGAGAGTTTGTAGGTCTACAGCTGTGCATGAGGTGGCAGACAGTGCAGATGGTCTCTTCCTAGATGAACTGGATTCAGGAGAAGACCCGTGGATTGCTAAAATCTGCGTGAGAGGCAAAAGCGTGACATTTAAATTAGCTGTGACATCTGCCCCCGAGTCTATCTCAGAGGAGACATTCAAAGACATTAAGCAGCCAAATGAACATTTGCAAAAAGCCGAAAAGCCACTGTATGGACCAGGAGGTGCAGCATTGACCGTACTTGGGTTCACAAGGGAGGACATTTCCTACAGTGACAGGAGCACTACAGAGACAATCTATGTAGTCAGAAATCTGCGTGTAGCTCTCTTAAGCAGGACAGCTTCGGTGAGACTGAAACTAATTGCCCGAATGGACAATGTTGACCTTGAGTCAGTGAGGAAAGCATTCCTGAAACTATGTGATGGGCTCGGGCTTGTTCAAACCCATATGCCATTAAGCTGAATCCTGACGCTAAACCTTATTCACTGAAAGTGCCAAAGCGTGTTCCACTGCCACTACTGGGCAAAGTCAAAACAGAAGTTGGGAGTAATCAGTCGTGTGGAAGAGCCCACAAACTGGTGTTGCGGCATGGTCGTAGCCCCCAAAAAGGACAAAGAGAACGTCCGCATCTGTGTGGCCATGACCCCATTAAATGAGTCGGTGTGTCGTGAAAGATATATTCTCCCCTCTGTAGAGCAAACACTAGGCATGCTCACAGGTGCGCAGTATTTCTCCAAGCTAGATGCTAACATGGGCTTTTGGCAAATACCGCTGTCCAAAGAATCTGCTCTCCTCACCACATTTATTACGCCATTTGGTAGATACCATTTCAATCGTTTGCCATTTGGTATTTCCAGTGCACCAGAGCATTTCCAAAACATGATGGTGACGGAAGTGACAGCCGGCCTCGCAGGGGTTGTGTGCCACATGGACGACATCCTGGTCTGGGGATCCACGAGAGAGGAGCACGACGTGAGACTCCACGCTGTCCTCAACCATGTAGAGAAGGCGGGCGTCACCCTGAACATGTCAAAATGTGAGTTTGGCAAAAGAGCAGTGAAATTCTTAGGATTCATTGTCATCTGAAGGCATGAGTCCTGACCCTGACAAAACTAGTGCGGTGCAGAATATGAAAGAGCCATGCACCATGAGTGAGCTTAGGAGCTTCTTAGAAATGATGAATCAGCTGGGGAAATTCATCCCTAACCTCTCCAAAAAAGACAAACCACTGAGACTTGCTTTCAACTAAAAACATGTGGTACTGGGGGCACAAGCAACAAAACGTGTTTAGCAGTTTAAAAGAAGAACTGTCATCTACGACCCAAACAAACCCCAAAAGATCTCAGTGGATGCCTCTTCATATGGGTTGGGGGCAGTTTTGCTACAGAAAGACAATGATGTATGGTCACCAGTCGCGTATGCCTCACGATCATTGACACCTACAGAGCAGCACTATGCGCAGCTGGAAAAAGAAGCGCTGGCACTCACCTGGGCCTGTGAAAGATTCAGTGACTTTATTCTAGGGCTACACTTTGAGCTTGAGACCGACCATAAGCCACTTGTGATCCTACTTGGAGGGTAAGCCTTGGATTTGCTTCCACCATGGATACAGAGATTCTGTATGTGCCTAATGAGGTATTCTTACACTATAAGGCACATTCCAGGCAAAAGCATCACCACAGCCGACACGCTGTCACGGTTACCACTGGCAGGCAGCGTGATGCCCAGAGACAATGATCTTATGGAGGACAGCAATATTTACGTTGACGCAGTGCTGGAGGGCCTTGCTACTAGCAGCAAATACCTTACAGATCTCCGTGAGCAGCTACAGTCGGACAGTGTTTGTTCGCAAGTCATGAAGTTCTGTGCAGAGGGCTGGCCTAACAGGAACCAGCTGCAGGGAGTAGTAAAACACTACTGGTCAGAAAGAGCAGTTTTGAGTGTACACAATGGACTACTACTGCGAGGCACAAGGTTGGTCATTCCTGCAAACATGCGAAATGCAGTTTTGGACAAAATACATGAGGGTCACCAAGGGGTAGTTAAGTGTCGAGAACGTGCCCGACAAGCAGTGTGGTGGCCAGGCTTAAGTAATCAGATCAGTGAACTTGTCCTTAAGTGCAGGTTGTGCATACAGGAGAGAGTTAATGTGAGGGAACCTCTTATGCCCACACGTGTACCTGAGAGGCCATGGCAGAATTTAGGAGCTGATTTGTTCACGCAAAAAGACAAACTATCTGTTGGTAGTAGATTATTTCTTGAGATATGTCGAGATTGCTCAACTCAGTCCAACTCGTACAGCCAATGTGATTGTGCATTTAAAGTCAATATTTGCATGCCATGGAATACCTGAAGAATTGATTACCGATAATGGCCCACAATTTGCAAGTCAAGAAATGAGAGACTTTGCAAAGGACTACTGTTTTGAGCATGTAACCAGTAGTCCCAGGTACCCACAGAGCAACGGCGGAGCGAGGTGTCCAGACCATCAAAAATCTCCTCAAGAAGGCCAGTGATCCTTACAAGGCATTGTTGGCGTACAGATCAACAGCACTGGTGAATGGCTACAGCCCGGCTCAACTTCTCATGGGGCGCAGGCTTCGCACTACTATACCAATGCTTCCTGAAACCTTAGAGCCATGTCTGCCGGATTTTCAGCAGATTTGTCGTTCTGAGAGAGAGAAAAGGTTGAGACAAACCGAATGGTTCAACAAAAGACACAGAACAGAACTGGTTAAGTTGTTGCCAGGGGAACCAGTCTGGATCAAGGATGCGAAAGCACAGGGCACAGTGACATCAGTCCACCCAACTCCACGAGTGTACATCATCAGTGGACCCCAAGGGACAATCAGAAGGAACCGCAGTCATCTTGTGCCGATCCCACAAACAGAGACTCAAACCGAAGCAAAACCGATCCAGTCCACTCCTACAGAGACTGTTTCTGAGCCAATACACCAGGCGTGGTTAGAACCCGGTCTGGTAGGGAAGTGATTAAACCAATAAGACTTGATCTGTGAAGTTAATTGTTTGGAATGGAAAAAGTTGTATTTTGAAATGTTAAGTTTTGTTTTTGATAATAGAATGTTCAAAAGGAAATACGGTTTGACAGTGTTACAAGAGAAAAGAAAGTGTTATGAAAATACAGAGTTTGTGTTTCCTGAAATGTTGGGGTATGTCAGTATTGGAAAAAAAATATTATGCAGTTGTTTTGTTTGGAGAGCAAAATAATGTACCAGCCTAACTTCAGTAAGGGGGATGTGGTGTGATCTATATTGATTTACTTGCATACGCCACTAGGGGGCAGTACGTACTGGCTAGGGAAAAGGAGGAGGCTAAAATAAAAGGTGATTGTTGCTCCACGTTATCGCTTGAGCAGAGTTTATTCAAGAGCCCAACACAACAGGTCTTGTTGGTCTGTAGCTTCAGAATGGACTTTCTGTCTCCTACTATCTAAAGTAGATATGTTCAAACTTTAGGTTGTTCATAAAACAAGAAAACAAGCAATGACATAATAAAATAAAGCCGTAAAAAAAACTACAAGGTGGTGGAAAATCAGCCCAGGTCACTGTCTTCGTGCAGGAAGAATGAGGCTAATATTAAATCAAAGGGTTATTGTAAAGGCAGGAACACACTGTCACACAGTCCATTAACTCATCATCATGGCAGAGTTCACCTTCATCATCCACGCTCGCTCTCTTCAAGCTGATTGGCCTGTTGTAACGTGGGTATTCTCTGTTCCTGATTTGGGCCTTTCACACTGCAGTTTCACTTACAGCCAAGTCAAAAGTAGAGTGGGTTTTTTAAGATTTGACCAGAACAACTCTATCATGTGTCAACATAAGATGATCTTAACCTTAAACTGACATGACAGGCAGTAGGCAACAGAGGTGTGGACTCGAGTCACATGACTTTGGCTCGAATCATTATTTTAATAACGTCTGACTTGACTTGATAAAATCTATAAAGACTTACGGTTTAACTCGGACCTGAACACCAATAACTTGTGACTTGAATTGACATGGATCTGTTGACTTGATGATGACTTGAGCTAATTTGATATTTTAGCACAAAAGTGGCACGGCATAGACCAAAGTCATAAATCATTCTTGGTTCTGGGTGTGATGTTGTTCTGCTAAATGCAGCAGCACTTTGTTTATAATCAGTTTCAGTTGCACTTCCTGCTTGTTTGTGCAAATAAATAAAGCTTTAAGAAGCTTTATTTCTGGAAATGTATCATCATTGTCATTACCGTAAATCCTCTAATACAGGCCCGGGCCTGTATTTGACTCAAGCTCATCAAGCTCCAGGCCTTTATTGGAAGGAGGGCCAGTATTAGAGGCAGGCCTCTATTTCTATTTGAGCAAAATGAACTAATGGTTCGCTGGAGTTTTTGACAATTAAAAGTGCGCCCACATTTTCAATGTTAAACACATTTCTTTTAACAACGGTAGTTCCTGCTTCAGCCCTCTCCCCCCTCCCCCTGCGCAGTGGCCGCAAACTCACTGATGTGCCTGCAGCCTCTCGGAGTTCCTGCTGCTCTAAACATTAAAATAATTATTTCATTTTCTGTTCCTCACTTCTGATGACCTTCAATGGTGTCTGTTTGTTGCAACAGCAGGTACAAAAACTAACTTGTTTTTATTTGACTATTTTTCTGTCCTGTCTGTTTATTATCTTCCTGCATCTCCTCTCAATCCTAAAGAAAAACTGCTACCTGGGTTCATATATATTCACCTCAGGAGTTACCTTTGAACTGCAGTTCTAAAAGATCTACCGACCGCAAAAACAGCGGAGCGCTCGCTGTTTGGCGGCCGTATCAGTGATCAGTGCATCGGAGGACAAGGTGATGCGCGCAGCTCCCCGCTCCACAGCAGCGAAACGCATCAGGCACAAATAAAAGACAGAAAACATTAAAGGAAATGAACTGACATGAACGATCGCGTGTTAAATTCGTTTTTGAGGTGGCGACACCTGATTGTTACTGAGGCCGTGCTCAGGAGGCAGATCTACCGACCGCGAAAACAGCTGAGCGCTCCCTGCTTACCGGCCGCATCAGTGATCTGTGCGTCGGAGGACAAGTTGATGCGCCCCGCTCCACAGCAGCGATACACATCAGGCGCAAATAAAAGACAGAAAACATTAAAGGAAATGAACTGACATGAACGATCGCGTGTCAGTACCTACAGTCTGGCACAGCGCGTTGACCCCCCCACCCCCCGAGCGCAGGAGCTTGTCACCTGCTGATAGCAGGCTGCTGTCTTTTCCGAGGGCTGCATCTTGCCGGTCATTATCACGTGACAGCGACTAGTCGATGACAGGCATAAAAAGTCACTATAGTGAAGTTGACTAGTTCATACACCCCCTACTGCTGCTCTCCAGAGTGTTCTGCAGCATAATCAGCACGTTCTCTTTGAACTTGATAGTGTAATGACCTGGCTGGGATTGTAAGCCAGGTGCATTCTGGGTATTGTGTTATATGTGTTTCCTATCGTTCTGCTAGTTCCTATGTGCTGATTTGCGTGTTGTGTGAGTGTTATGTAAGCCACAGGGAAGGTGATGTGTGTTCTGTGGAGCGGGTTGAATTAGCATGGTTAACTGACACCGTGACTCTGTGTGGTAGGAGCGTGATAGAGGATCGTGTCTGTAGCGTTACAAATCGTTGAAGAAAAAGCCTAATAAAGGTCTGTGTGAACCTCTACTGCCTCCTGCTGGTTAATTTGGGGACTATAACCCTGCCGCTGGGACGCTCATACTTGCTTGTTACTACATTCCATCCGGCCACAATAAGAGACCGGCCATTATTTACCTCCGCTGACTCCGACACCGGCCAAAATTGGAGACCCGGCCTTTAATTGAATACCGGCCTGTATTAGAGGATTTACGGTAAATTGAAGTTGGACAGATAACTTGATTATGACTTGAAAATTCAAAGTTAAGGACTTGGACTTCCACATCATTGACTTTGGACTCGACTTGTTCGTGGATGTCTTTGACTTGGACTTGACTCGAGACTTGACTGGAAAGACTTGTGACTTGCAAAGCAGTGACTTGGTCACACCTCTGGTAGGCAATGAGCAGTCCTTTAAGGGGATGGTAGGGCTTTACACAATACTACATATTTTATTCTCAATTAATAAAAAATATTTTATAAAAGATGAAAAAATCTGAACATTTATCCATAGAGCCTTTCTCGACGCAAGTCCCTTCTTAAAACATGCTTGAACACAAAGTTTGAAACAAAGGGTTTATGTCCTTTCTGTTAATTTCCCCCTAGTATTCACTAATTATTTCCATGTGTGATTTCCACTATCATTTTAAATTTAGAAAAAAAATCTTAATAGTTTCCGGCAGGCTCCCCAAAATGCCCATTAATCTTCATTTCTGAGTTAAAGTCCCGCGTTCCTCTCTTGAGTGATAGTTAGTATTTCCACTGACGGAGAAAATAGCTTTTTAAGGCCGCCGTGATGTGGCAACAAATCACTTTCTGACATCACTGAAAAGAGGTCAAAATCAATCAGCCACCCAACGGCCTTTGACATTCAATAAACGTCAAGTGAGTATTTATACGCAACCCTAATCGAGGGCTAAAATAATGGTCTTCAGATGAAAAAATATGATCACAATTAAACCGCAGCATCTCACAGCTGCCGGGATCAGTGGCTGAATCTCGGCCACGGAGGGAAAAAACACAAGACAGGGAGGAAAGAGGATGAGGAGGCGGGGGATGAAGAGGTGGGAGGGGTAAGACAGGGAGGAATCATCATGTTGATGTGGTCATTTACCACAAAGCTCGGTTCAGCCCACACAAACCCAAATGCCACCGTCTAAATCCAGCCTTAATTAGGCTGGCTCTGAGCAGAGAGGACAGCAGGCTGAGAGGACTAACAACATCAGCTGTGTATAATAACATCACACATCCTGGTGAGGTGAGTGTGACGGGGTGATAAGGTCACACATGAGACTCCATTAAAGTGAAGTAGATGCAGCTTTATCTGGTCGGACTGATCCCATCGCCCTTCGGCACGCCTGGATTAAACACAGAAAATGCTCAAAAGCACTCCTCAGGGACGTGCAGCCAGGCTCCGTCTACTGCTGTATTTAAATGGGACACGTTAGCATGCGTTTAGCTAGAGGAGCCCTGTGTGTACTTTTAAAGGGTGGCAGGCTAACACTCAATTGTTTCAGATGTGCAAGCTCATTTCTGTATAATACTGAGTCAGAATGGTTTATTTTTGAGAACCCTAACTCCTCTCTCTCTCTCTCTCTCTCTCTCTCTCTCTCTCTCTCTCTCTCTCTTTCTCTCTCTCTCCCTCTCCCTCTCAGACTCACTATTTTGTTCTTTTATATATCTGTCTCTGTCTCACTCTCCCATGGACACAGGTTTTTTTTTTGGGGGGGGGGGGGGGGGGGGGGGGCTTCAGCCAACACAACCCTACGACATCCAGAGACTTAAGGAACTCTGGTTGGATCTCATCCACTTCCAGCGCTAATCCGTACAAACATAAAACTCACAGAAAGGGAGTGAGAAATTAACGTGTGTGTGTGTGTGTGTGTGTGTGTGTGTGTGTGTGTGTGTGTGTGTGTGTGTGTGTGTGTGTGTGTGTGTGTGTGTGTGTGTGTGTCCATCTCAAAAGAACCCAAAAGCTTCACTTTCACAAGTTGTTCTCCTACCAGGACAAGCTGATAGATTGTTTTCCGCCCACTGAGAAAAAAACGCTACTTCACTAAATATGTCTGACTAATCACTTGGAAAAGCATCACCAGCATTGCTTTTAATTGTTTTGCTGTCAGTCACATGCACTCACCCTCCAGCATGACTCTCAGATTTAATTACATGTTTTACAGCATAAAACATCATAATGTTCCCATCATAAGCCCGTTTCACAGCACATATACTGTTGTCACCCTCTCACGTGTTATGTGGGAAGTCGCCGCAGCCTTCCACTCGGCCCTGCCAACATTCTCGAGGACCTTATGGAACGTAATTTCCAAGCGAAGCCCCAAGAGTCTTGGCTAGGTTGTGGGAATTGGTAAACACACAGAAGGAGCCGAGTCCCCGAGGCCCTGCAGCGTCTTAAGAGAAAGGGTAAGTGAGTGTGGATAACACTGCTATCAAACAACGGGACAGCACAGTCAGCCAGAAAGAGACCTAAACTCATTACAGCTCCAAAAGGCTGGGTCTGGGCGTCGGGTTTCTAGATGTCTACTTATCGCTGGGAAAATTGGGGCTCTCTAAAGGAGAGTTTGGAAATGTCATTCGTGAAATGAACTCACATTCAATACTTAGTGTTAAATGTTATTCTGTGGTTTAGAAAGTGCGTTGTTCTGAGCTGTGTAAAGCCTGAACGTGAATTTGTTCAGTGGGGCTGCAGCATAGGTGGCAGACTTTTGTAGCGTTGTTCATCTACATAACTAGAATTTAACGCTGTTGCTATTCCAGCTTTGTTAAACCCTGAGAAAGATATATCCACAGATATTTATATAATCGATAGAAGTTCATACACCAACTGGCTTGGTCTATATTTAATCAAAAGATTAATATTTAATTTAAGAGATTTAAATTAATAGCAAAAGTTTATTAATTCAGAAGATCTAAAGAGATCTTTACTCGCTCAGTGACCAAATGCACCACTCTGTGTCAAAGAAGAGTCAGGTTTAAAAAGTTAAGAATTTATTACTAACAATTTAAAGATGACCATTTTAAAGACAATTCATAAATGACAATTTATAAAAACTTTGGTATTAAAACTTGGTATTAAAGCAATCTGTGTCTGGATGAAACTAAAATGAAGTGTGGTTGTTTGGATGTGTGAATGTAGGTCTCGGAAGGTTTTTATCTCAGAGACAGAAAAATGCGTTCTGGGTGAAGAATTTGGTTTGCAGTTAAGCTGAATTATTTCTTAATAAATAGGCATTCAGACGCAATCTGTGTTCTACCTCACCGTTCAGACGACCCTCTGTTCAGATCCGGAGGTAGAAGGAGGATGTTGATCAGCCTCTGGGTACCCGGTCGGGGGGACCAGTGGTACCAACTCTCTGGTCCTAGAGTTGCCGCAGGCACACAGGTGGATGGTACTGTGTCTGAGCAGATTCTTAAGGAATCTCGTAGCGTCTGCTTGTTGCAGATGGCGTTTCTGTTGAAGCAATTCTATCGGCGTGACAGAAAAGCTTTAGTAGAGGTTTCGAACGGCCGACTCGATCCTCTGGACTCTCGTTGCCACGGAGAGAATTTGGTGAGCTCAAGAACTGAACTTGAACTGAGGAGTTAGGTTTTAAGAGACGGCCGGTAATCTTATTCTAACGAATTAGATTTTGACATGTAGATTTAACATACCTCAGAACACGCCCTCCCAAGATAGAAAGCTATGGTGTTATGGAACAGACATGTGAGTGCAGTTAACCTTAACCTGATTTACTGTGTCCTGCATGGTGTGTATAAGTGCACATGATCTTCTTGTCACTGTTAAACATTACTGATTATCATAAATAATAATTATTATTAACCAAAGAATAATAATTCATTTCAGTAATTAAATACATTTATAATGAACCTTGATGATTATTTATGAACATTGCAATAGACAGTGAAAAGAGTTTATTAAAAATGATTCTTTTAAATCTTGAAGTGTCCTTCGTCTAGCGGATGGAACAGCAGTCAGATAAAGGCAGTCAGATTAAAGGGGTGGTAGACCGACATTCAGTCTCCTGTGATGGATAATCCGTAGATAGAAGTGCAGCCAGGACAGCTTGACCCAGCTGAGGAAGTGTGACCTTTGGGTCACAAATTAGGCCATTCATGTCGCTACACTTCATTTCTACCCCTCAGTGATGCAGTTCTTCATTGTTCAGCCACCATTACTCACTTAAGTAATAGATCAAGATGATGGGAAGGAGATGGATGTGTGGGTATTTTAAGAACAAGTTTGTGTCGCTGTTATTGAATCAGAGGAGAGATGTCCGAATATCAGGAAGTAATAAATCCTGCCGTCTGAAGCTACTTTCAGCTGATTTCTATGTCTCCAAACTGGTGCACCAGAGCTTTTTTTTTCCCAGAAAACAACTTACAAGGCTTTCATTTCTACTAAAGACCACTGCTAAAGTATTAAAAATATGAGTAAAGTTAAATTTGATGATTTGAGCCAAAAGTGCTGGGGAAATGAGTCTGCTAGCATATCAGTAGTGTAAACTCATCTGGGCCAAAAGTCACCGTGTGACCCTGGTTTTCTACCAGATGGCTAAGCGGTGTGTAACATCCGTGAAGCGCAGCACACAGCTAATGGCTGCCTTCATGGGTTGTTTCTACCGGGCATACTGTAGTGTAGCGTATCTTTACAGTTGTGTTGTGATGCTATGCTAAGTTTATCCTTTGGGTCTGTTTTTTTATGTGCTGCCTTCCAGAACACGCCAAGCTCAGCAGTTCAGATCAGGCCACACAGGAAATCAAACATGGAAGCAGTGTAAAGCGTCTGGAAATTTTCCAAAAAAAATAAAAATAAATACAAAAGAAAAAAACGACACATGCAGGTTTCCTGTAGCTTATTATTAAATAATAATTATGCCAGCAAAATCATACGCTCATTGCCGGACCGGCACTCTGAAGTTGCAAGTGCATTATTCTGGCCACAGAGTGGTGGTGAAGGGCTGAGTGACTTTTCATTAAGCCTGTATGTCACAAGCCATCTTCCCAGGCTAGCCTCACTCTTATAAAGATATTACCGTCTCAGGGTTGACTTGTATTTCTATGTGCGTGGGCGTGACATCAGCCGCTCTTTAAATAGCCTGCACTCTGTAGTTGCTGATCAGCAGTCACCGCTAACCTGGACTCTGATTCTGGCACCACAAACTGTTTGCAGCTCAAGGAAGACTCAGTTCAAACACAAACACACCCTCAGTCACCTGTAGCTTATGTACGCTCAGGTTAATCACTCTATTCTGCACCTTGGAGTGGGATATGAAGTAACCAGCTCCTCATCTTTTCCGGTTACCTGACACAGAAGAGGCCCCAGACAAAGTCGCTCCTTTTAGTTTCTCACAATAAGAAACCAAGGTTTTTATTCCAAAAATATGAAAAAAGAGTCATCCAAACAGATACCCCGACGCAGCGGGTAGAAGATTAACAAAAGGTAACAGCCCCAAGCTCACAGAACTCTCTTCTCCTCTCGAACGCCACCTTTTTATTCCCCCCCCCCCCCCTCCTCCTTTCTCCTGCCTTCTTCTAATGTCCGTCTCCATGGCAATGCTTCCTGTTCATGAAGCACAATGTCCGGTCCCTGCTGGTAACCTGATCTTGCTCCTCTCAGCGCCTTCTGCAGGCTCCCGTTCTTGTCCTTTGGGATTACATCACCTCCTCTCTTAGTCATCGGTCAGGGAGTTGTGTGGTCACCCCCTCCCTTTTACTCTTCTGCCCAGTGGTCATCTCAAGCAATAACTGGATAAGATGTCTCATTTATATTTTTATAGCATCTTGACCAACTCCACAGAGGATAAAAGATAACATGCATTCGTACTCCCAACATCTGTCCAGGTCAAGACAAGTTATTTGTTTTGTTTTTTGTATAGTAGAGCTACTCCCTGCTGGGGCTAACTCTGGTATGCCTTTTTTTTTTTTTTACCTTACCCCATTTATCCTCATGTAACACCCTTTTCATCTAATGAAATGAGCGCCGTTCTGGCTGCTCTCGTGGACTGCCTGTACCTGTTTTGTCTACATGTGTGTGTGTGTAACCTTGGTCAGGTTGTGTTTGTGGAGTCAAGTTCCTATGCTCTGGGTCCCTGGAGCGCTGGCAATAAAGCTTATTCTGATTCTAATTCTGATTCTGTTATATCCACAACATTAATCATTTAACCATGTCAGC
The DNA here is from genome assembly GCF_043380555.1 of Nothobranchius furzeri. Classification (NCBI taxonomy): domain Eukaryota; kingdom Metazoa; phylum Chordata; class Actinopteri; order Cyprinodontiformes; family Nothobranchiidae; genus Nothobranchius; species Nothobranchius furzeri. The sequence continues at coordinate 58,004,359 of NC_091742.1, forward strand.
AGAGTGAAGACACATCCCTAATTTACGACATCACAGTTCAGGCGGCTACTGCCAGGACACACACACACATGAGAACAGAAGGTAACAGGCCTTTTCAGCTTGGTTTCACACGCACAAAGGTTGAGATGTAATCCAGAACTGATTTTTACAATTATTCAGGTCTGGAATCGGAATCTTGTTCAGCACTGTAAAAAATAATTTTAGTACATGCTGGCTCAAGAAACCAATTTTAAAAACTGAAAGTTTTGCGTAGTGTCCCTTTAACCCTCCCACTGTCCTAATGGGCTCGACACACGGGAGGCGACATCGCCTCTCCTCCATTCATTTTCAATGAGACATGCGCAACAAAGCGATAATCGCGGGTCTCTCTCCTACCAAGCAAAACGCGAAAAACGTGCGTGTGAAAGTTTGCACTCGTACACGTGTCGTGCACGTACGACCCAGCGACGCGATTCCAGAAAGTTGAAACATTTTCAACTTTTCATCGCTGTTGCTCGGACGAGGACCAATCAACGGAGGTTTCATTCACTGACCAATGAGCGGACAGGATGCTCCGCACATCTCCGAGCAAACATGAAGGAGAAGTTGATTATTATTATGTTTTATATAGTAAATTCAGAAGTAAGATTTCACATAACTCTAGCAGCACCTTGTGAAACATCATATCTACCACTTTATTTACTCGGAACCGCTTAAATAACCTTAATTACCTCCAACGTGACACAGCCAAACAAAACAACTGAAGTTTCAATTTCGCCATGGAACAGAACGTGTAGACGGGTTTGCCGCTGGCCGCTGCCGCGGGTCGCCTCCCGTGTGACAGGTAATAAAAGCGACAGCGACAAATTTCGCTGATCGCGGTCGTTTGTCGCCTCCCGTGTGTCGAGCCCATAATGGGTGTGATCCCGCAAGGAAAGTTGACCGTTGGGCAGGATTGATGGTTTATCTCTTGAGGTCCACGTGGCAGGGGTGAGGTGGTGCTCACTTCTCACCCCTGCCACGTGGACCTCAAGAGATAAACCATCAACCCTGCTCAATGGTCAACTTTCCTTGCAGAGTCACACCCATTAGGACTGCGGGAGGGTTGAGGTAGCTTATGAAGTCTTAAAGCAGATGTTCTCAGAACAAACAATTTCACTATTACTAATTCACATGGAAAAGCATAGACATGACAAGCGCAGACACCGGTCAGACACAGCACAGGCTTTTTGTTAAGCTACAGGCCAGGTGTGCCCAATCCTGGTCCCGGGGGGCCCGGTATCCAGCACGTTTTAGTGGTTTCTCTACTTCAACACACTTGATTCAGTGGTTTACCTGTGCGGCAGCTGATCAGGCTCTGCAGAAGCCAAAACAGAGCAGGTGTGGTTTTAAATTCTAGTTTGCTTTTAAAATACCAGTAGAATACAAAGTTGTATTAGTAATAAAGAACTATAATTCTTTCAATAGTTTGTAGCCAAAGCCTGGCCAAGTGTAGGATTCCACAAAAAGGGGAGGATTTAGGGAATGAATCAGCACATTCATGGGTGGCACTGAAATAATTGATTTTGCATTTTTACTGGAACGTTTTTTACTTTTTTACTCTAACTGAGCCCAGAATACTATGTTCCCCAAATAAAGAGACCCATGTCCTCTTCATGTTTTTATTTTTACTGGACCACAAAACTAGAAAGCAATGAACCCATCAGATCCAGATGCTTTTCTTTTATTAGGACAAACGCACAAGACCATTTTCCATCCATCCATTTTCAGCCGCTTATCCGGCGTCAGGTTCCGGGGGCAGTAGCCTAAGCCAAGATGCCAAGACTTCCCTCTCCCCATCTACTTGGGCCAGCTCTTCCGGGGGAATCCCAAGGTGTTCGCTGGACAGGTGGGAGACATAATTCCTCCAGCGTGTCCTGAGGCTTCCCTTGGGTCTCCTCCCAGTTGGACATGCCCGGAAAACCTCACCAGGGAGGCATCCTGACCAGATGTGCAAGCCACCTCACCCGTGGTCTCCTGTTGTTTCTGCCCCGAAATGCCCGCCTCTGATCGCCCGTGCTGCGGGTTCTATAGTTTCCCTCCCACAATGGCGGATCTCCGTCCTCTCTTCTCCTTTCTGTTCCACGTGCTCTCCCGTAGTGCGAGGCCGGTCGGCGGGCACGGCGTTGTCCCCCAAAGGGATTCTCTCAGTTCTCAGTCCGGCCCTCCCTCGTGATGGAGGCATATGAGCGCCGTCTGGGGTACTCTGGGTCATCAACCCCCCTACCTCGGCCGGCTGCCTCGGGTTTCCTCTAAATTAAGATTATTGGTGGGTGGAGGCCTATATGCTCTCTTTTTAATTCTGTCAGAATCAGAGCTAATTAGGTTTGCTGTTTTGGGCAGAAGTAGCCCCATCGCTGGTGTCCAGTTAGATTTATTAGTGAATGGCTTTTTTTGCCCTTTTAAACTGGGTTTGTTATTATAATATAGGGCTAATTTGATCCTCCTATGGTAGTTTTGTAGGTCATATTTGCATTGAAACCAGATGTTTTTGTTGAAATTTTGAGTTGGGATGAAGTTTTATTCCTTTACTTAGCAGAAAAAGCTGTGCATCAGTTAAAACAAACCTTTTTGTTAGGTTAACCACCCCTTTATTAACCCCTCCCTTAAATTGGCTTATGGGGAGTTCTAGTTTAAGTGTTTTAACCAACTTTCAAGGATTCTATCAGCTGTAAGTGTAGACCAATGGATCTTATCTTTCCCACCATCTGTAACCACCTCTATTTCCCCAGCAGGAATATGATGACTCAGTTTGGAAATTTTGTCATTCAAACCTCTTAGAACATCTTGTTCATTCTCTGACAAATCTGGTGAGAAGTTCACCTGTGGTACCATGATCCGGGCCTCAGGGAATTTGGCATGTGCTGTTGCCAGCGCCTGATCCACCTGGTCAAACAACCCTTTGTTCTTCTTGCCTGGAGACCTGTCATTAATACCAAACGAGAGTATTACATTTTGTACTCTGACCTCTTTTGTGGCGTTCTGAAGGATGTCATTGACATGTTTGTTTGGAAAACACTCGCTTCAGTGGGAGGAACCTTCCCGCATGCGCTCTGGTTCTGCGATGCGCTCCAAGCCAATCTCCACAACTTCAGCTCGCTGTGCACATATGCGTTGACAGCGAGCTGCGCTGAGCAGCTCAGATGTTCAGATGGGAATCTTTTCTTGGGTGATTTAGCTACATTTGCGATGTGCGTAGAATAAAATGTCAGTTAATCTGCTTGAGTCGGGGTAATTCTTTCTATTCTTTCTCCGTCGAAATAAACCGTCAAATACGGGAACTGTCCGGTCAACACAAGCCCTGCTTTTAACTGTTTTGTTTTTTTGTGAAAATTACTGGAAAGAGAAAAAATTTAACTTGATTAACACCAGAGCCAGTGCGCCGTTATCTCCGTGACGGTAAATGAGGGAAAAACAAATTGATCGGATCCTGCACGTCTTTTAACACATTGGTCATTATTGACGCACGTTGTTTTCATTTAGTTGGTTAAACAAAAAAGTTGGGCTCAGGCTCGGGTCGGGCCAGAGAATCCTGAAAACCTTTTCGGACCGGGTCGGGCTGGGGCTCCACCCCCTCGGGCCGGGCCGGACACGGGCTCAGATTTTAGGCCCGTGCAGGGCTCTACGGCACTTTCTCCGAGTCTTGCGAAGGTGTGGCCTGGATCAGAAACTGCTGCTGGCTTTCTACTGGGCCATTCCCATCTGTACCGGGTCGGCCCGGGCCGGGTAGCCCCAGTCGGCCCCAGCCTGGCCCGGCTGTTTCCACACATCCTTGCCTTAAGCCCATGTGGGCTGATTCTACCCACCAATCAGAGGCTTGCTCTAATGGAAGGTGTGAATTTGCTGTCAGCAGTGAGTGTGTTGGCCCTGGTCGGCCTGAAGCAGACCCCCTCGAGAAGAGGGCTGAGAATGAGCCTTGGTTGGCCCGGAAAAATACCAGGCCACCCAGATATGTAAACAACCTATGCTACCCGGCCCGGGCCGACCCGGTACAGGTGGGAATGGGGCTTACCACTGCTCTGTGGAGAGCACCATCACCTACTCTCCGAGTGTGTGTGGTTATGCAGGCTCCACTGCTGTAGACAGGAAGGCTGTTCAGAGGACAATGAAGACAGCCCAGATGATTACTGGCTGCACCCTGCCATCCCTTGAGGACATCTCCAGAACCCGCTGCCTGAAGAGGACCGCTGCTATCCTCCGTGACCCCGCCCATCCTGTCCACTACCTGTTTGACCTGTTGCCCTCAGTGCGCCGCTACAGGTCAGTTAAATCACATACCACCAGACTTTCCAACAGCTTCTTCTCTTGGGCCATCAGAGCATTTAACACAACAGCACCATTCAACCCCCCACATCCCCGTCAGTAATGTGGACAAATCTGTTTTAAATCCTTTTAAATTGTTGTTTTAGCGGATCTGAATCACTGGTTTGCACTGCACTTTCTTGGTGTTTGCTAATTGTTTTAAATTTTTAGTCCTCCATGGTTTTTTATATTTATTATTTATTGTCATGTGCACTGTTGATGGCGGACCATCTGTAATTTAATTGCCATGAGCAATTACAACAAGAGTCTATTCTGCTATTTTAAGCATCTGCTGGATAAATATGACTGAAATCTGACCAGGATGTTAAAGTTTTGATGATCCACTTTCAATCTATTCAGGTGATTCGAGTTTAACTTTATTTTTGGTGCAAAAACTAAGTAAAAATACACAGAAGAGGTTTTTTTGCAAATATTTTTCAAGCCATAATGAATATAAATAAAATGACGCTAAATTTGATTCAGGGCTCCTCAGATGAAGCCTTTGCATGCGTTCTGCTGCAATTACTTTAAAGCTACGGATTTAAGCTGAAGGGGTGCTGCAGCTGCCTTAATTAGATCCCTGCGGCCGCATGTTTGGACTGAAGAAGACAATGGAAGCAACCGGGGGAAAGGAGGACAAAAACAGAGCACCGAGTGTCCCCCCACTGACATTTTGTCTCAACATTTAATACGATCTCGCTCAGACCATCAGAGGCCATCCCATAACCAAGAGGTCATGTACCTGACCCTTCTGCTCTCAGCTGCAACACGATTCTAATTACAGAGAAAACACCGATGCAATTATTCTAAGTAAGAAAAAAAGAAAGAAATTAGGAGAAGTAGCATCCAGCCTCCTACTCGGAGTTACTCGAATAAATTTCCAAATAGGTCACATGAGTACACGTGACCCCGGCTGGTCCCTTGGATAAAAAAGTCAAATTATTTCTAAGGTTTGACATTTTGGTTTCTGTTTGCTCCACCGTAACATGTTAACGTGTCAGGATCTCTGCTCATTTTATCTTTTATCTTTTTTTTTTTTTTTTTTTTACAATATTAGATTTGAGGCTTGATCCTTTTCTCATGTGTTTGTAATTAGCAGCCAATTAACTTTGAATAAAGACTAGATTGTGGGGGAGACGGTGCGCTTGGCTCTGTGCAAAAGGTAATCACATCTGCCACCTGGAAGGCTCACTAATGAACACGCTAAATCTTGTTTTTATGATCCAGGTGTAAAAATAACCATTTGCTACTTTGCCTGGATTAGGTGTTCGACTATGAACTAATAGTCTCTGCTTGTTGCTGAGCAACAGTGTCACACGTTCAAACTAAATCCATGTGAAACAGAAAAGTTGTTCGACTGGGAGTCCTGTTGGTCTCAAAACGGGGGTCGGGACCCCCAGTGTGTGTGTGTGTGTGTGTGTGTGTGTGTGTGTGTGTGTGTGTGTGTGTGTGTGTGTGTGTGTGTGTGTGTGTGTAAAAGCAAATAAAATGAATAAATTAATACATTTTAAAACTGTTTTCCTTCAGTCCTCTTGCATAAAAATGGTTTAGAGCCTCAACGGTTACAGGCCCTTTTGGATAAAAGACAGTAACTTCAGTCTTGCCTTCGTTTAACTGGAGGAAGTTTGACTGCATCCAGTCATTAACTTGCTGCAAACACTGACAGAGTGAGTCTAGAGGACCACAGTCGATAGGTGACAGAGCTAGGTAGATCTAAGTGTCATCTGCATAACTATGGTAGGTGATGCTATTGTGGCAACATCTAAAAGACTTTGTTCTGCAGGTCTATGTTTACATATGTTGGATGCATTGCCAGGCTACTAATGTTCTATAAAATACTGAAAAGTTGCTTAAACCTGTAATTTTCTAAAATTATATCAATGTTTAAGAGCACACGTTAGCTTTTTGACCAACTCCAGCCAAAGTGATGAGGGTCCAAAGAGCCACTTGCTCTATTGTTGCAGACCCCTGATCTAGAACCAGTCTGCCCATTCTCCTCTGATGTTCCAATCCACTTAAATCCTCTTTTTTCTCTGTTCTGATGCTCAGTTTGAACTTCAGCAGGTCATCTCCTTTAGTTGCTGCTGCGTGATCGTCTGATTATCCAGATGTGTGTGTAGTAGGGGTTGTATGAACTAGTCGACCAGTCGACTTCACGGCTCTGTAGTGACTTTTTATGCCTGTCATCGACTAGTCGCTGTCACGTGATAATGACTGACAAGATGCAGTCCTCGGAAAAGACAGCAGGTGATGAGCCCCTGCGTCGGGAGGCGGAGGCAACGCGCTGTGCCAGAGCGTCGGTACTGACACTGGCGGTAAAACGGACATTTAACCAAACTGTGACCTTTTCCCTCTTGCAATTTTACCTTCCACTCACCCCCATCCTAATCTTAACCAGTTTGCGCATGCAAAGCTCTGATCCTTGACGCGCTCCAAACATCTGCGTCCTGAGCACCGCCAAATCAGGTGTCACCACCTCAAAAACAAATTAATTTCCTTTCATGTTTTCTGTTTGTGCCTGATGCGTTCGCTGCTGCGGAGCGAGGCGCATTACCTGTTTTGTCCTCAGGTGACGCACCCCCAAAATTCCACTATCTCCGCTCCGGCACGAACTCCGGAGCAAAAACGGTCCCGTTGTAGTCGGCTGGCGAGCAGCGGCACTCCGCTGTTTTTGCGGTTGGTAGATCTTTTAGAGCTGCAGTTCAAAGGTAACTCATAAGGTGAATATGAATATGAAGGCAGGCAGCAGTTTTTCTTTAGGATTGAGAGGAGATGCAGGAAGATAATAAACAGGACAGAAAAATAGTCAAATAAAAACAAGTTAGTTTTTGTACCTGGTGGTTGCAACAAACAGACACCATTGAAGGTAATCAGAAGTGAGGAACAGAAAATGAAATAATTATTTTAATGTTTAGAGCAGCAGGAACTCCGAGAGGCTGCAGGCACATCAGTGAGTTTGTGGCCGCTGCGCAGGGGGAGGGGGGAGAGGGCTGAAGCAGAAACTACCGTTGTTAAAAGAAATGTGTTTAACTTTGAAAATGTGGGCGCAATTTTAATTGTCAAAAACTCCAGCGACACCCCCACCCCCCCCCCCCCCCCACCCCCACCCCCCCGGTGCCGCTTCAGGTGCATGACGTCATCCACGACTAGTCGAAGTCGACTCGATTTTCATTACTTGACTGTCGACTTTAAAAAAAATTAAGTCATGCAGCCCCTAGTGTGTAGTTGTGAACATCTGCTCTGATGGGCAACTGGGCAATTGCCCAGGGGCCCACGACCTCTAAAGGGCCCAGGGCAGCAAGGGCACGAGCAAAATACTGTGTCTGTAATCTCCTGCTTTATATTAAACTAGGGTGACCGTACGTCCTCTTTTCCCTGGACATGTCCACTTTTCACTCTCTGTCCGGGCGTCCGGGGGGGTTCGTGTATTGATGAAAATGTCCGGTTTTTCATCCAGGAGCAGGGATAGAATTTTGGAGGAGCTGGATATCCTACACATCCAGGGGAGCTGGAAAAAAGTTTTCTTACATCATTTATGGACTCTCGGGGGTTCTTTTGAGCAGAGGGCACAGAGAGTGGCAGAGCGATGATCGTTGGTGTTCAGCGCTCCAGGCTGCTGCGTCCAGCACACGGTCCATTCTCAAAGTGGCGCTACCAAAAAACTATAATTAGCACACGATCGTTCATGTCCCCACATGTTCTCTACTTTCTGTCTTATTTGTGCCTGAAGCGCTCTGCTACTGCGGAGCTCATCACCTGTGCTGCGGCGATTTCACCTCACTGACGAAGCATCGAAACGCGCTCTCCGCTTTGCGGTCAGGAGATCCCTTTGATCTGCTCAGAAGTAACTGATGAGGTGAAAAAAGTAAGAATCCAGGCATCAGTTTTTCTGGAGAGTTTAGAGGAGATGCAGGAGGATGAGAGACAGACAGGACAGGAAAATAGTTCGATAAAAATAAGAAAACAAAGTAAAATGTAGGTAGATTTATCTCCACTACGTTTTACCTGTATAAAACAATAAGTTATACACATGTAATATTTATACATCTGATACAATTCAGATCACCTTCAAAACTCAGTCACAGTCCCAGGGCCGTTTCAAGGCACTTTGGGGGCCAAGGCTAAACAGACCCCCCCCCCCCCCCGCCCCACCCACACACCCCACCCCCAAACTGGGCTCCCCAGAAGCCTCTGTGTAATTCATACCCTCTCCAGTAATGTTAGTTATACAGTGTTTATAAAAGCCCCTCTGACATTACTGACATGTTCTAATATTATCAGATGAAGAACTAAATTATCAGACATGCTGTCTCATCTGCTTCTTTTCTAAACTTGCAAAAAGTAACAAAACTATTTGAAAGCCACTATTTGTGGATTCTCTGAAAGTTTCCATGGAGTGTGTGACAACTTATGTTTTCATTGATCCTATCGTCTAATCTCACAGCTAAAACAAGCATCCTTAATAATCTGTGCACAGGAAGCTTACCGATGCTGTAGTAAAACAAAAGGTATAATAATTTATTATTAATAAAACCTTGTTGCAGCACTAAAGCAGAAAAATGAGATTTTGCAGTAAATATGCTAAATATTTACATATGAATTGTTTTAGAGCCCTTTTATTGGCAGAATCTGATATTAACTTTAGTTCTTTAAAAAAAATGGGTCCCAACGTGGTTTGTGTGGCGTTGCCATAGTGTGACATCCAGTGTTGGGAACGTTACTTTAAAAAAGTAATTAGTTATAGTTACTGATTACTTTGTCAAAAAAGTAACTCGGTTACTAACTGAGTTACAAGATCATAAAAGTAACTAATTACCAACAAAAGTAACTACTTAGTTACTTTTTTCATTAAAGCATGCAAGAATTACTACAATAGTAAAATATAAATGACTAATGACTGAACATAATAAAATGTATGTCCAAATGTTTTATATAAACCTGAATAATTTAAACAAATAAGCACTTAACAGGAGGAACTACTAATAGGAACATTACACTAATCTATTAAAAGGTCACTGTGTGATATTTAACAAAAACCCAATCAGCTAAAATTTAAAATTGCAAATAGAAACACCTGTAAAGGTTCCCGAGCCTTTAAATGGTCTCTCAGTCTAGTTAAATTACAGAAATAAATGTAATTTTGCACAGCATTCTAATTTTTACAGCTTCACATAATTGTGTCTTTTTAGTAGCATTTCTGTTGCTACTAATCTAGTAACGGTTAAATAAATAAATAAATATCCTTTAAAATGACACTAGAAGAGGCACAACCCTGATGGAGGACTTAAATGTACTAACATGGGTCAGACCCAACCACAGAAGAGCTGAAGCTGGGTGGTAAACACACACAGGTAGTTCTAATAACACCTGAGCTCCATGACGTCTGAGACTGATGCGTCAGTGTTACAGCGGGACTAAAGACATGATCAGAAACAGGTTACAGCTGGATGATCTAGGAAGGTAGAAGATCAGGACGTCTGAGCGGCGAACAGGTGAGCGGACCTTCGGGACGTCCCGCTGTCACGCTAAGGGCACGGCTGCAGACCCACAGATTCGCTGCTGCAGCAACAAATCTGCGGGTCTGCAGCCGTAGACTATTCATCACGTCTTCCTCGTTCTTCACGGGCCGTGATGCTCTTAAACATCTGCCTCTTTAGCTCCTGATCAGCTGACGACAGCTTCAACATGTCATGGTCTGCGTCAGCCCCCTCCCTTTATGTGCCTCCTGGTGTCCTCCATCCCTCTCTAGATTCCCTCTTGTGTCCCTTTGTTCCCCCAGCTCCCCTTGTGCTCTCTTAGCGCCCTCATGTGTCCTTTTTCTGTGTCAGTTTCTGTGTGTCGGTTTGTGTGTCAGTCTAGTGTCTGATGTTATCTTTTACTGTTTCCTCCCAGGTCAGCTCCAGCCTCGTTGTCCCCAGCTCAGTGTGTGTGTATGTACTATGTCCTCCTCCAGCTAGTTTGTGTTAGTCCTTCCCTCTGTCTTTAGGAAATTGTTGTTTAGTTTTGTGTTAAGGTATTTGCCATCCTCTGTTTCTGTTTTCCCCATTGAGTTGATTAGTGTCACCTGCCTTCCCTCCAGCAGCTCACCCCACACACCTGCTTCCTGTTTCCCTGATTGCTCCTCCCAGTGTATTTAAGCCCTGTCTGTCTCTGTGTTCTTGTCGGTCCATTGTTGCTTGTCAGCGTTATTTGTCCTGTCAGTCTGCTCGTCCCTCTTGTGTTTTTTGACTCCCTGGATTCTTGGATTTTGGCTCCCTCCCTGCCGTTTGGATTTATTTTTGTTCTTCCTCCAAATAAAGGATTTTTACTTACAATTCCACAGCTGCCTCTTGTCATCCTGGGTTCTGCAATTTGGGTCCTACTCTCCTAAACGTGACACAACACACCGCGCTGCTTAACGCACGCATTTCCTTACCAGTAACAGGAACAACGTTTTGATAAAAGAAGACGTAATTAATTAGTTTGCTTGTTACAGAAAGACATATTTTTTATTAACGCGGTTATTTTAAACAGAGCTATTCCCGTTGTGTCTACAGAATGCAGTGACTGAGACCGTGAGGGTCTCCGCCCACCCGGCCAATCATCATCGTGTTTGTAAGTGCGTTACCGACACCTCTCTCTCCCTGGCTGCAGCTGAAGTATGGCGGTCGGAAAGCCTCACACTGTTGCTCAACGTTCGACAAGCACATAGTAACGCACAGCGTTCCGTCCCCAGTAACGGTAACGACGTTGCAACGGCGGGAAAAGTAATTAATTAGATTATTCCGTTACCTATAAAAGAACGCCGTTAGAAACGCCGTTATACTTAAACGGCGTTACTCCCAACACTGGTGACATCATAGGCACAGATCCCCTGTCCTCTTGTTTGGAAATGGAAATATGGTCACCCTATATTAAACAAACTGTCCACCCAAGCTTTTGCGCTGCACAGAGGCGCTTCGCTGCCTATGACTTTGAACGTCAGTTGAGAGTCAGTCTCATGCAGACTGACCAATGAAGAGAGGGCCTCAAGTTAAGACTCTCTCCTCATTGGTCAGTCCACACGAGGTGGGTCAAAGGTTACCCTGAGCGGGTTACGTGATGTCAGGCATTCAAGTATTGAGTATATTTACTGCATATTACAGTAATATATTCTGTATGTGATCATATTATGGTGATTCTTGGGTCGTGATGATGGGGCCCTTGAATATTGTTGCCCAGGGTACAACAAAGTGTTAATCTGGCCCTGCCTTCACAACATCTTGGTCCCAAAGTCAAATCCAGAACTTTCACCCAGAAATGGGCAGCAAGGTTTTCTTTTAGTACTATTTTGTTAGACTAGTATTTATCTCTAGATAGCTTTTTATTTTTATGTTTATTCATTTAGCAGACGCTTTTATCCAAAGTGACTTACAATTTATAACTTATAGGGCATGTTGTGATCTGTGGGGGAAACCGGAGTACCCGGAGGAAACCCACGCATGCATGGGGAGAACACGCAACTCCACGCAGAAAGGCCGCAGCCGAGTTTCGAACCTGCAACCTTCGTGCTGCGAGGCATCAGTGCTAACCACTGCGCCACCATGCAGCCCCACCCTTTATGTGTGAAGAATCGGTCATTTACATCTTATTTATGAACCATAAAATGTGAGATTCCATAGAAATATGAAATATCAATCTGATGGATCTTTGAATATTTTAACCAGAAGATCAGAACTTTTTATTGCAGGGATTAAGCAACACTTCGTATTAACTCCAAGGAAAGAGAGTCTTGTTTAAATTGTGTAGAAAAAAATTTCTTACCTATTATAAACCTCACTCTAACTTTAACACTCTGTGTACTGATGGACTTAAGGTGGAGTTAGACGTGATATGATTGTGGTGTGTGGGTGGGATGTTACTCAGAACCAGCGGATCTGGAGAAGCAGTTAGTTCTGAGTGGGAGTGACTGTTTCACTCTAAACTTTAGTAGGAGGTTTATAACACACATGAAATGCCATCTGTCGGTCTACGTACCCCAGGGGAAGCCTCCGTTAGATCCAGAATATCGAGGTCCTCTTGGACCCTAATTGGAACAGAAGCCGGTAGAAAAGCAGCGGTGCCAACCAAGCCACCGTATTTTCCGGACTATAAGCCGCTACTTTTTCCCACGCTTTGAACCATGAGGCTTGTAATGAGGTGCAGCTTTACTGAAGATTTTCCTTCACCTGCCAGGGGGCGCTTTAGCAGAAAGTGAAACAGGTGGAAGTCAAAAGCGGAAATCGAAGAAAGTGCTCATTTTAGTTTACCGGGGATGATGACAGCAACACGGACAGCGACACTGACATCGCCACAGATAAGGTATGTGACGAAGCTCTTCTGAGGCTGTTCAACTCCGACACTGAAGAAGAGGACTTTAATGGCTTTAGTGCGCAAGAGGAAGATGAGAGCGAATGACTTCTTCTGGTAGGCAAGTGTGTTTTATTTACTAACCAGGCATGTTTTGTGTGCAGTTTTTTATTTTCTAATCATCCAGGGCTTATTAATGCTGTGTCAGCGCTGTTCTTTTCTTCTAAACATGCAAATTACCAATAATAACGTGTCAGTTCTGTTTTTATTTTATAACCATCCAGAAATATGAATGCTATCAGCACTGTTTTCTTTTCTAAACATGCAGGCACGTTCACCCGTGTTTAAAATTCGTTTTGTTGAATTAAAACAACAGCGAAAAACTTCTGTGTAGCGTCTTTCTATATAATTATCTTATGTTATGGCCGTACATGCGCTGTGCGCCAGAGACATGCATGTGGCTGCTGCGCCGTGGCTTGTATTCGAGTACGGCGTGTGTGTGTAGAAAACCTTTTTTTTTTTTGTTAGTGCGGCTTATATTGAGGTGTGCTCTATAGTCCGGAAATTACGGTAGTCTTGGAATGCTTCCAGGTCACAACAGGTTATTATTGGCGTCAGCGAGACCCTGAAGGTTCAGCTTTTATTCTGAAGGAACGGTTACGGTCAGTTGTAACTTGCAACAGATTTTATCCAGCTTGTCGAGGTTCTTTTGGCTGTAGAGGAAGTCCGGATGGCCTGTCCGAGACTTCTCCAGAACGCTTGAACTAAAGAAAAGGTGACGTGGAATAGTTTTTATAATTGTCATATTTTGGTTTACTGGCGAATCAGAATTTGACATGCAAAAGAGGGTTTATACAAACACCACAGAAAACCACGCCTAGCCAGAAACGAAAGTTCTGATTGGGTCAGACCAAAGGAAATGTGTCGTGTGACTTTAGCATTACGTGTCATCAGTGTCTAGTGCAAATGTCCAGGATTATAATAACTTGTAAAATACTACTGATCACAGGATTATAATATCAAGTAATAACATTGTCATTTCACAGATTGATTGAACATTGGGCTCACATTATTATTGGTAATAACAAACGTTGTTGATTATGTATTTATCACAAGAGTTCTTGTCTTTGCTTGGTAACAGAGGTGAAGCAGTTCAGTTGAGCAGAGTGCATGAAAGACCTTGGCCACTATCTCATGTAGATTAGGCTGTCAGAGACTTTATGTCTCTGCTCGTGCAGACGCAGCAGATCATGACCTTTAGGTCAAAAACAGGACATTTCATGGCATTACATATGAAAGAACTGCGTTTTCCTGTTTTCACCCACTTCCTGCACCTCTCCACTACCTCTGTGGCCTATTTTTAGGACTTACGTGTTTCTCTGCAAAAATATTCCCCTGAAACTAAAATGTGACTGGCTGAATGGTAGCGCTCCAGTCTGACCTCTAGTATGTAGCGTCCCTGTATCACTAACGTGTTGATTTTTTTTTATCTTCATGCCCTTCAGTGAAAATAATAAAAGCCAACCGACTATCACTGCTTTTGAAATAAAAACAGAGGGAAGACGATCTTAAACGTCCTTTAAAAACCTCTTATGAAGTGAAACTCAGTGGGCTCAATGGCAAATATCCTCCGGTTCCCTTTAGGATTCTGTTTGATGAATGTCAACCTCTTTTTAATGGATTGCAGGTCTGCACACGCGTCTGTATTTCTGTTTCTTTCTTCTGTCACAATGATATAAGTATTTCTCATGCTTGCTCACTCACATTCTCATTGTCATCTCTTATCCTGCGCGGAGTAAACTTTGTTCTTCCTCTGCGGCTGCTGCAATCCCTCTTTGTCACCACGTTCTCTGTTTCTTGTCGTTCTTCATCTTTTACTGCCCTCCGTCTGCCAGGGAGTCCGTCTTTTTCTCACGCTTCTCGGTTTCTTCCACTTAGCTGCGTTCATTTCTTTTCCCTCATTTATTTTCTACATTTCTGCATCGCTTTGTTCCCCCTAGTTGTTTTCTGTATTGATGTCCTGTGACGAGTCGGTGGGATTTGAAGTCATCTAACATTAGCTGAAAAGGCTAAAAACAGAGGGGATTCATGACCTGATTTGCAAAACAAACTGGTCATGCGTTGCCACCATTGCTGAAATATCACATAATACGAGCAAAAACAGTTCTGAAATAGTTTATTCGTTAATGTAAAATGTTTTCATTTTTTTAAATAATTATGCTAATTCTTTCTTCATTCATCCATCTTCTATTTGCTTATGCACGTAGGGTCGCAGGGGGGCCGGTGCCTACCTCCAGCAGTCATCGGGCAAACAGACGGGATACACCTTGGACAGGTTGCCAGTCCATCACAGTGCAAATTCTTTCTTTAGCAGATAACTTTAATCATTCATGAACAAATATGCTAATTTAATCATCCATCCATCCATTTTCTTCCGCTTATCTGGAGTCGGGTCACGGAGGCAGCAGCATATGCAGAGCGGCCTAGATCTCCCTCACCCCAGCTACTTGGGCCAGCTCCTCCGGGAGAATCCCAAGATGTTTCCTGGCCAGGCAAGAGACAGTCCCTCCAGCGTGTCCTGGGTCTCCCTTTAGGTCTCCTACCAGTTGGACGTGCCTAGAAAACCTCATCAGGGAGTTGTCCAGGAAGCATCCTTGCTAGATGCCCGAGCCACTTCAACTAGCTCCTCTCGATGTGGGGGAGCAGCGGGTCTACTCCGAGCCCCTCCCGGATGACCGAGCTTCTCACTCTATCTCTAAGGGAGAGCCTAGACACCCTGCAGAGAAAATTAATTTAGACCACTTTAATCCGCAATCTCGTTCTTTCAGTCACTACCCAAAGCTCATGACCATAGGTGAGGGTAGGAACGTAGATCAACAAGTAAATTGAGAGCTTCGCCTTCTGGGTCATCTCTCTCTTCACCACGACAGACCGGAACAACACCCGCATCACTGCAGACGCAGCACCATTCTGCTTTTCTTTCTTACGTTCCATCTTCCCCTCACTCGTGAACAAGAACCCAACAAGTCCAACTCTCACCGGGAATGAGCCCAACTTGCTGCCAGTAATGTGGACCAAGCTCTGACACCCGTCATACAGGGACCTAACAGCCCGTATCAGAGAGCCTGGTACCCCATACTCCCGGATTCTCCACCACCCCGCCAAAGGGCTCCTGAGGTTGAATGTCTTCTCCAAATCCCCAAAACACATGTAGATTGGTTTTGAGAACTCCCACGCACCCTCCAGGCCACCCTAAGGGTATATGGGCAGCAGTAGCTCAACAGGTTGAGTGAGTTGTCCAGTAGTCGAAAGGCTGCAGGTTCGATCCCCGCAGAGAGAATTCTGCTGTCGTGTCTGGCTACATCGTAGCTCATCACCATCAGTGTGTGAATGTGTGTTTTAAATTGATGAAAGATACACTGTAGCGTAAAACTCCTTGGAGTCCTCTGACTCTGAAAGGCGTTATACAAGTGTGGGTCATTTATCATTTATCATAGAGCTGATCCGGTGTCTCACGACCAGGACGAAAACCACATTGCTCCTCCTGAATCTGAGGTTCGACAATCTGACAGACCCTCCTCAAGAACCCCTGAACAAACCTTACCAGGGAGGCTCTGGATTGTGATCCTTCTGTAGTTGGAACACACCCTGCGGTCCCCCTTTTTAAATAGGGGAACCACCACCCCGGTCTGCCAATCCAACTGCCCCGATGTCCACGCGATATTGCAGAGCCGCTTCAGCCAACACAACCCCACGACATCCAGAGACTTAAGCTTGGTTTATTCTTGACGCATTTATTTCCGCTTGCGGCTCGTGGATGGAACACGCCTCACAACTCGCAGCGTTTATGGTTCATGCTGCTTGTCTCTGCGGTGAGCTAATATTCTCAAAAACTGTAGGGGGCAGCATGGAGCTCTACAGCATGCATCCAACACTACACCATAGTAGAAGTAGAAATTACTGTTGTTTACAACATGGCATTCCAGCATTTTTTAACTGCGTTCTCGTCTTTTCCGACAGTGCGAGCTATTTCTCTCCAAGAATTATTAACAACATGTTGATCACAGTGATCTTTGAGAGCTGAATCATACAAATGTCTGTATTTACGAACCTCTGCCATACTAGTTCTTGCCGGTCCGCCATGTTTTTCCGCGTCCGACCGTCCACGTGGTTAGAAAATTTCCTAGGTGCGGAAATTTGGGACCATGCGGAGGCACGGTGGAGGGGCGTGGTTGTTAAAATGACGCAATTTTGCCGCACGGAGCCGTGCGGACCTCGCGGACGCGTCCACCATAAACCAACCTTTAAGGAACTCTGGTCGGATCTCATCCACTCCCTGCACTAATCCGTACAAACATAACACTGGCAGAAAGATAGTGAGAAAGTAACGTGTGTGTGTGTGTGTGTGTGTGTGTGTGTGTGTGTGTGTGTGTCTCTCTCTTTTTTGTTGGTTTCTCTCTCTCTCTCTCTCTCTCTCTCTCTCTCTCTCTCTTGCTTTCTTTTTGTTGGTCTTTCTCTGTTTCTGTCTCACTCTCCCATGGACACAGGTTTTTTTTTGGGGGAGGGGGCTTCAGACAACACAACCCTACGACATCCAGAGACTTAATGAACTCTGGACGGATCTCATCCACTCCCAGCGCTAATCTGTACAAACATAAAACTCATACAAAGGGAGTGAGAAAGTAACGTGTGTGTGTGTGTGTGTGTGTGTGTGTGTGTGTGTGTGTGTGTGTGTGTGTGTGTGTGTGTGTGTGTGTGTGTGTGTGTGTGTGTGTGTGTGTGTGTGTGTGTGTGTGTGTGTGTGTGTGTGTGTGTGTGTGTGTGTGTGTGTGTGTAAAATGGGCTGCAGTAACCAGATTTGACCACATGATGCTCTTATATAACACATGTTGTTTAATTGTTGAATAGCTGCATCAGAACAGTCTTGACCTTGGTCCATACAGTAGACGGCTACATAAAACATGGGGCTTTTACATAAATGTGGGCTTTGCACATAACGCCGCCACACTGGTCTCTAGTGATTCACTCCATACACTCTGTACAGTGCCAAAAAAATTATAGAATAAATAACGTGTGCTTTATTAGATATTTTGTATGCTTCAAAATGTTCTAGTTAAATTAAAAATATTGTTTGTAAACGTAAAAATGTTGTTGTAATTTGTGCATGAAGGGTAAAACAATCATCATATAAATACTTCATTTCACAATTCATGTTAACACAATTTTTAAAACATTTACACTGCTGTGAGTTTTGCACAACATCGGACGTCCGGATCTGCTGGTACCATAAGTCTCATTTTGGAGTACTTATCTGCATCATAATGGCTTCATTAAAAAGTCATCTGTTCGTTGTTATCTCCTGTATGTTCTGTCTAGAGCCACCTGTCCCAACCTTGTATCCTCTGCCCTTTACGCCGTTGCTGCCATCTGTAATTAAACTGGGCACTAACCAACATGGCCTCCGGTAGAAACCCAAAGTAGATACCACTTTATATGGTAATGACTCCAAAGTGGCATCAATTTTTCTTTTCTGTTATATTAATGTGCGATAGACTGTTGTTTAGACATTTTCATTCTAGTCTTCATTTACTTAAAAAAAACTCAGAGCTATTTTTGGTATTCGAACATCAGTGACTAAACACTCAAGGGGAGGAAAAAGGATAGATCTGAGAGTACTAATGGTACGGAGCCACAAATCGCTAAAAGTAGGACAGTAAATCATCTTTTGACCACTCAAAACATTTTTGAAAATCACCCATTCAGACATTCTTTATCAATATATATGCAATTTTGAACCTTTAAATTTGGAAACAAACATTTTTCAAGATCAAGATGGCGCCGAGTATGGCTGCTTCATCGCGAGCTCCACCAAGCAACAGCTGTTTTTTGTGTTTACTACTTTTTCTTTTTCTTTATTTTTTCACGAGTAGCACATGTATCCTTGTGTACGACCGACAAACCTTACTGGACATAAAAGACAGAGTTTCTCATTGCTTCCCGGAGTTCAGGTCTTTCATCACGGACCCGCCGTTTGCAGATCCCCCATTCATCTCACCTGAGACGCCTTTGTTCTGGGCCCGTGGAGGCCGCAAGCGCCGACGCAGAGGGAGAAGATCTGGCGTTCTGGTTCGACTGAGACGGCGCACTAACAGACCACCATTACCCAGTTTACTACTGGCTAATGTGCAGTCCCTGGAGAACAAGCTGTGCGAGCTTCGGGCTCGGATCTCATTCCAGCGAGAGATGCGGGACTGCAGCACGATCTGTCTCATAGAAACCTGGCTATCGGACAAAGTACCGGATCCCGCAGTACAACTACCGGGGTTCTCCGTGCACTGCGCGGACAGGTCACAGGAGCTTACTGGGAAAAGCAGAGGTGGTGGTGTGTGTTTCATGATCAACAACAGCTGGTGTGATTATGCGAACGTGCACCCGGTCAAATCCTTCTGCTCTCCGGACCTGGAGTACCTGATGATTAAGTGCCGCCCATTCTGGCTACCCAGAGAATTCACAGCGGTGATTATGACGGCTGTTTACATTCCCCCACAAGCCGACACTGACCGAGCACTCAGAGAACTGTACAGCGCGATCAGCAATGAGGAAACCGTACACCCAGAGGCGGCGTTTATTACGATCGGGGACTTTAATAAGGGTAACCTGAAGAAAGTCTCACCAAAACTACACCAACACATCCATTTCAATACACGTGGAGACCGGCTACTCGACCACTGCTACACCTCTTTCCGAGATGCGTACAAAGCCCTCCCACGCGCCCCATTCGGCCAATCAGATCATCGCTCCATCCTGCTTATACCTGCCTACAGACAGAAGCTAAAACGGGAAGCTACAACCCTGAGGGCGGTGCATCGTTGGTCGGACCAATCGGAGTCTGCGCTGCAGGATTGTTTTGATAACGCAGCTGCTAGAGACATTGATGAGTACACAGACTCAGTCTGCGGATTTATCAGGAAATGCGTGGAAGATGTTGTCCCATCCAGAACAGTTAAATCCTTCCCGAATCAAAAACCCTGGATTAATGGAGGTGTGCGAACGGCGCTGGCGGCGCGGAGCACCACCTTTGCCTCCGCGAACACATCAGACTACAAACACGCACATTACCAACTCCGGAAGACGATCAAAGCAGCCAAACGCGAGTACAGAGACAGGGTGGAGCAACAGTTTGACAACCCCCGGAGTATGTGGCAGGGACTAAACACAATCACAGAATTTAGAGGGAAAACCAGAACACCGCAGACCACGGCCTCTCTGTGTGAGGATCTAAACGTATTCTATGCCAGATACGACACAGCGAACACCATGAGACCGGACAGTGAGCGCACCGCGGATGACGTCAGTGCGCACACTGTGTCTGAAGAGGATGTGCGGAGGTGCTTCAGGAGGGTGAACGCACGCAAAGCTACTGGTCCGGACGGGATTCCCGGCCGCATCCTCAGGCCATGCGCGGGTCAGCTGGCTGGAGTGTTTACACACATCTTCAACCTTTCCCTCTCTCTGTCTGTAGTCCCAGCCTGCTTCAAAATGGCCACCATTGTCCCTGTACCCAAATCCTCCACCATCTCCACATTGAATGACTGGCGACCTGTAGCCCTGACCCCCATCGTGAGCAAATGCTTCGAGAAGTTGGTCAGGGACTTCATCTGCTCTGCACTGCCCGATTCACTGGACCCTCTACAGTTTGCATACCGCCACAACAGGTCCACTGATGATGCCATAACCCTGACACTCCATGCTGCCCTGTCACACCTGGAGAAAAGGGACACGTATGTGAGAATGCTGTTTGTAGATTACAGCTCAGCATTCAACACCATTGTTCTCTCGAAGCTGGACAGGAAACTGCAGGATCTAGGACTGAGCAGCTCCCTCTGCAGGTGGATACTTAACTTTCTGTCTGACAGATGCCAGGTGGTCAGACTGGGCAGCACCACCTCATCCCCCGTCACACTGAACACTGGTGCTCCACAGGGGTGTGCGCTGAGCCCTCTCCTGTACTCACTCTACACCCACGACTGCACGGCCACGAGAAACTCCAACATCATTGTGAAGTTTGCGGACGACACCACAGTGGTGGGTCTCATCACCAACGACGATGAGACGGCCTACAGGGAGGAGATCAGCGCCCTGACCCACTGGTGTCAGGACAACCGTCTCACCCTCAACGTCACAAAGACAAAGGAGATGATAGTGGACTTCCGGAGGTGCAGAGGAATACACACCCCCATCACCATCAACGGCGACGCTGTGGAGAGGGTGAGCAGCTTTCGTTTCCTTGGAGTTCATCTGGCTGAGGATCTTACGTGGTCAGTGCACACAAACAATACAGTGAAGAAGGCACAGCAGCGCCTCTTCTTTCTCAGGAGACTGAAAAGATTTGGCATGAGCCACCGCATCCTCAGGACCTTCTATCGCTGTGCCATCGAGAGCATCCTCACTGGATGCATCTCCGCCTGGTATGGCAACAGCACCGCTTACAACCGCAAAGCTCTCCAGAGAGTAGTGCGGTGTGCAGAAAGGATTATTGGAGGTGAGCTTCCCTCCCTCCAAGACATCTACAGGAAGCGGTGCCTGAGGAAAGCGGGGAGGATCATCAAGGACTCAAGTCACCCCAGCCATAAACTGTTCAGACTACTTCCATCAGGAAGGAGGTTCTGCAGCATCCGGTCCAGAACCAGCAGACTGACAGACAGCTTTTTCCATCAGGCCATCAGACTGCTGAACACTTCACAAACACCTCACCCTCACTACTGAAACTCCAACATTACACACTCCATACTGTACTTAATGCCACTGTTTTGCACATATCAGCCTCTGTATATTTTATATCTCTTATCTTATTGTTTACTTTATTCATTTGTATACTTAGATAAGCCATTTTTATATTTTGCTTGTTTTTACATTACTGTATTTTTGCACAACTCTGTTGCTGTGAAGCTCGCACACAAGAATTTCACTCGCATGTACTGTACCAGTGTACCTGCACATGTGACGTGACAATAAAAGTGATTTGATTTGATTTGATTTTGATTAACATTGAATGTGGAATAACCAAATTACACACGAGAAAGTCAGTTTTAAACAAAAGGCATCAGTGGTATTCATTACTTGTGGTATATTCAGCATTTTTAAAATATATTCAGGATTTATGTTTTCTTGTTTATTAATTTCTCTTATTTTTTATTCTCCTTCTTTTCTCCTGTAATACGTGTCATCACTGCTGTGACATCTAGCTTTCCCCACTGAGGAACAATAAAGGGATTTTCTATTCTATTCATCCATCTGCAGCCTTTCCACTTCCTGTTTACTGTAGGTTAAATCTTTTCTCACGGGCCAACAACAAAATAAAAATATCATTTTATCTTAAATGAAAATGCAACATCTCACCTGTTAACTTTCATGTTTTGGAGCAGAAAAAGAGCAAAAAAACCTAAATATTTAAAGCTCAGTTTGTTCCACTGGTTTACTGTGATGCTCACCTGTTCCAGCCAGATACCTGCATCATGGGGTTGATCTGAGTTGAGGAGAAGACTCCTGTTGTTTTGTTCATCTTCATCATAATAATGACAACAATAGATGACAACAGGTGCTCACATAGGTTTGTGCTGATGAACATGTCTGAGCAGCTTGACCACCTTGTTGTGTGTCGGGGAGGAAACACAACCACAGAGTCATGCTGGTTTGAGCGTGTCGTCGCTGCTCGCTGGAGTTATATCAGCTCTGTCCGGACGTTAGTTGGAAAACTTTCTCTCTCAGTCGTGAACACATTACTGAGCGGCTAGAATCTCAGTTTCTGGGCTTCAACTTCAGAAAATAGCTGAGTGAACTCGGCGCTGAGTGAGAGAAGTGTAGTTTGTCCGAGACAACGGAGCTGCACACCGGCAGCAGACGCTGGAAAAAACACAAAGGAGGGGGCGCGTCTGCTCCGCGCTAACGCCACAAAGCATCATGGGAGTTGAAGTCTTTCCGGTAAAATGGCCAGCGGGCCAGTTTTAATATATATTTTTTATATTTATCTCGCGGGTCACATAAAAATGCTGCGTGGGCCGCATCTGGCCCGAGGGCCTTGTGTCTGACACGTGATCATGGCGAAGGCGGCGGTGGTCTCATGAGTGGCGTGACGTCACGTGCAAAGGGTCAATAAGATAATTTTCTAATGATGCCATTATACCCCTAAAAAGGTTCTTCCTTATCTTGTTTTTCCTTTGCATAATAGTTTCAAAAACACATGCCCAACCCTACAACACTAATAAACGCTTGAGAAGTGCACTGGTCTCTGCGACTTTGTTTATTACTGTATCATTGTCCACAGACATGAGAATTTCTTTCTCAGTGCACATGAGCATGACTGCCTCAAGTTTCTACTGGGTCAAAGTGCTCCTTAGTCTGTTTTTTATTAACTTCATGATTGAAAAACTTCATTCACAGGATACCTGTGTGATGGACAGTGTTAATAACAACTTGTAGGCTAATCACATGGTAGGCATCAGTTAGCAGATTAAACTGAGACAGGATGAGATGAACACAAATGAATGACACAGTTTTTACAGGAGGAACAAATTTTGCTCTCTAGTTCAGCATCCTGCTGCGCCATTGAAGGATCCTGCTCGCTTCCTTGCAACATTACACCAGCTGTCCTGACAGGAGAACCCTCCAGAGGGGACATCTTTAGTCTGTCCCACTGACGTGCAAGACTGTAGAGTTCATTACATAATGTGCCAACTGTAGCTCTGTTGTCAAATTTAAGCAGACATTTGCTCATTTCTTCCAGAGCTGAGCTAGGGAGTCTATTTTCCCTCATGTGAGCAAAGTCCTGAGGGTCTAACCAGGCAAAATCTGAGCAAAGTTTTCCATTGGCAGAAAACCTTCTATGGATACTGTCTGTCACTGTGTCCGCAATGACATTGTGAACTTTAACCTTGAAGTTCATATCAGCTGATGATAGATGCTCATCTTCTGTGAGCTCTCCTGGCATTCTTTTCTTTTTTCTGAGCCTTTTATCAGGAAGGGCAGTCTGCACAACCATCTCACACTCTTCTTCTCCTTGCAACTTCCTATTAGCCCACTTCACGAACTCATCAGCTGCACACTTAACTCCTTCAAAGTCCCTAGCACATTCCCTGAGACCCTCCTCTGTCCCTTCAACCAGACGTTGAGCTGTAATAATATCCATTCCTTTTGTCTGCAAGTACTTTGAAAGAGGAGATGTTTGCTCAAAAAAGCGAAGGAAAGCTGTGCTGTGATATCATATATCATATATTTGAGCAGTGAGTACCGTCTCATACCTCAAAAGGCCTTCAATGAATCCTTTTGCCTTGGCCCTCACAGTTGGCTGTTGTGTTCTGTCATGTAATGTCATAAGAATGTCATGAAACAAGGCCCCCTGAGGGTTCCTAAAGCACCCAAACACTTTACCTGGTGCCCGATCCCTTAAGCTTGGTTTATGCTTGACGCATCTGCGAGGTTCGCACGGCTCTGTGCAGCAAATTGCATCATTTTAACAACCACTCCCCTCCACCGCGCCTAACCCTAACCCTCCCCTCCACCGCGCCTCCACACGGCCCAAACTTTCCGCACCGCGCACCTAGGAAATTTCTAACCACGCGGATGGTCGGACGTGGAAAAACATGGTGGTCTGGCAAGAACTAGCATGGCAGAGGTTTGTAAATACAGACATTTGTATGATTCAGCTCTCAGAGATCACCGTGACCAACATGTTGTTAATAATTCTTGGAGAGAAATAGCTCGCACTGTCGGAAAAGACGAGAACGCTGTTAAAAAATGCTGGAATGCCATGTTGTAAACAACAGTAATTTTTACTTCTACTATGGTGTAGTGTTGGATGAATGCCGTAGAGCTCCATGCTGCCCCCTACAGTTTGGGAGACTATTGGCTCACCGCAGAGACAAGCCGCATGAACCATAAACGCTGCAAGTTGTGAAGCGCGTTCCAGCCGCGAGCCGCATCACCAAGTGCAAGGTGAATGCGTCAAGCATAAACCAAGATTAACCCACCACCTGGTTGGCCCTATTGGGCACAGTCGTCTGTGATGCTTGTCCTGACTCATCTCTTCCCACCTCTGCCTGCGTTTGTATGACTCTCTTAGAAAAACTGCTGTATCATTAAGCAGTGAAAACAGGGATGCATCTTCAACAACACTGCCTGTTGTGTCTGCCAGTACAAGATTCAATAGATGTGCATAACACCATATATGAATCTGATTGGGGGGACTGCTCAGAGAGCAGTGCAGAAAACCCCCACTGTCCCTGCATACTGGCTGCACCATCTGTGGAGTTGCCCACACATGTGCCCATATCAATATTCAGTTCCAGTATAACCTTTTTCAGGAGCTCAGCAAAATGCTGCCCTGTAGATGACTCAAAGTCTACCATAGCAGTCTGTCTTTCATGAATGACATCGGTTACATATCTTATGATGATGGAGCACTGGCCTTTGCTGCTGACATCTTGTGCTGTGTCAATTTGGACTGAAAACATTCCAGCTTGTCTTACTTCTTCAGCGATGATTGCTTTTATCAGTTGGCTGATGACATCAGTGTAACTAGAGACCCTCTGCCTTTGGCATCAGTTTCACGCTGTTCTTTGCTGTTACCTATGCAAGTGTTTACATGTTGTTGTAAGCAAATGTCATATCTACTCAAAAGTAGAATTGAAGGTATAGCAATTGATGTTTTTCTTCCGGGTGGATCACGTCAACCATTGGTCCGCAAAAATGCCAATTTCTGGGGAAGCCAATCCTGGGTTAGTTTTCACTTCCTACGCATGCGTACTCTGTGCACCCCCGCACTCTCATGGAAATCAGGAAGAGGATAACAAGGTCCAGTCCGCTCCCCACAGACGCCGCTGTTGCCGGTTTTCTGCTTGAGAGGTAAGCTAACGTTCTGCATGCTGTTTTTAGAGCCTCTTATTACACATTATGGCCGGCAGCTACTTGTAAACAGGCGTGGAGGGAGTGTTGCGCAACATGGAGAGGGCGGTTCTTTCCTGAAATTCAGAAACTTCGATTGCTATACCTTTAATTCTAAGACATTGCCATGACTGTGTCATGTTGGGAATATGTTTTACCCAGGACATGAAAGAAGCACAGACGGAAACGATGGTAAGTAAATAAATAATATTTATTAAGAACAATGTGTAACTGAAAACGCTGCTCCAAACGGGAACAGGAGGGGCCGTGATCTAGAACGGGAAAGCAAACTGGTGTTAGAATCCCGAAACCCTGGAACCAGAGAACCAGAACTGGAATTGTTTGGAGAGCTATTCTTACTGGAGATGGTCGGTCTTGGTGAGGCAGGGCTGGGTCTTTGGGACCAGTTGGGGACAGGCAAGCAGCAGAGAATGAGGATCCAGGATAGGATGAGGAAACAGGTTGCGGGGCAGACAGCGAGGCAGGTTGTGATGCAGGTCTGGAGGTTGGTGGTTAGGCAGGCTGGGAAGCTGACAGGACGACAGGCGGGCGGCGGAGAGTGAGGAGACCAGGCGGACGGTGAGCGACGTGATGTTGGATTAACAACTCCAGACGGTGGTGGATGATTCCTGTGAACAGACGAGCAGGAACTTTCAGGACTCAGTAGATCAGGGCTGACTGGAACGGGCAGACAAGATTAAAATTGGACATCAAACTAGAACCGCGACTGGCTAGTGTTCACCCAAGATGCGAGAATCAACCGGCACTGGAGTTGTCACACCGCTCCTTTAGTACCCCTGGCCCTTTGATCAGGTAGATCAGGAACAGCTGGCTCTCCGACACACCCACCTGTTAACACAGAACTGGGACAACTGCAGTGTATTAAGTGAAATGAATAGTGAGCAGGGCAGACCGTGACAGATTAACAGTGATGTTTTCTAGGCTGTAACCTGCCTCCTCTTCATCTCCCCGGTAGCTAAGGCCACATTTGCCAATAATTTTAAAAACATCCACTATGCGCTCCATCACCTGACGTTTCTGCTTCACTTGTTCAGCACGCAATGACATTTGGTTGCCAGTCAACAGGCTTTTCATATCTGCCTTTTGCACATTCAGAAAGTAAGCATCTGCACTATCTCTGTGCATCTTACTTTTTTCATGTTCCACTATCATTTGGTGAATGTGTTTCCAGTCTTTCATGCCTCTTTTTACGAAAGGGCTGTCATTAACCACAGGTGCAAATGCCAGACAAACAGAACAGTACAAAGGCTGATTTTTTTCACAGTAAGTCAGCCACTTGCGGTTGGTTCCATCTTTGCTATTAAAAACTTTTGGTATAGTAATATTGGGGGTTTGATGAGGGTGATGAGAAAAAAAGGTATTTATATCCTGTGACTGAGGGCAAGTAAAGTGTAGCGACATGAATGGCCTCATTTGTGACCCAAAGGTCACACTTCCTCAGCTGGGTCAAGCTGTCCTGGCTGTACTTCTATTCACAGATTATCCATCACAGGAGACACAAAGTCTGCTGTAAACCTGTAAATCTGACTGCTGTTCCATCCGCAAGACGAACGACAATTCAAGATTTTAAAGAATCATTTTTAATAAACTCTTTTCACTGTCTATTACAATGTTCATAAATAATCATCAATGTTCATTATAAATGTATTTAATTACTGAAATGAATTATTATTCTTTGGTTAATAATAATTATTATTTATGATAATCAGTAATGTTTAACAGTGACAAGAAGATCATGTGCACTTATACACACACCATGCAGGACACAGTAAATCAGGTTAAGGTTAACTGCACTCACATGTCTTTGTTCCATAACACCAGAGCTTTCTATCTTGGGAGGGCGTGTTCTGAGGTGTGTTAAGTCCCACCCTCTAACACAGGGGTGTCAAACTCAAACTCACAAGGGGCAGAAATGAAACCCTGGGACGGAGTCGAGGGCCAAACTTAATATTTTTTGAAAAAGTGACGGCCAATTTGCACGTTTTCTTTATCAACATGTATGCAATTTTGAACCTTTAAATTTGGAAACAAGCATATTTCTGCATTAACACTGAATGTGGAATAACCAAATTACACACGAGCAAGTCAGTTACAAATAAAACACATCAGTGGTATTCATTACTTGTGGTATATTCAGCATTTTTAAAATCTATTCAGGATTTATGTTTTCTTGTTTATTCATTTTTCTTATTTTTTATTCTCCTTTTTTCTCCTGTAATAAGTGTCATCGCTGCTGTGACGTCTAGCTTTCCCCACTGAGGAACAATAAAGGGATTTTCTATTCTATTCATCTATCTGCAGCCTTTCCACTTCCTGTTTACTGTAGGTTAAATCTTTTCTCACAGGCCAACAACAAAATAAAAATATAATTTTATCTTAAATGAAAATGCAACATCTCACCTTTTAACTTTCATGTTTTGGAGCATAAAAAGAGCATAAAAGCAACATATTTAAAGCTCAGTTTGTTCCACTGGTTTACTGTGATACTCACCTATTCCAGCCAGATACCTGCATCATGGGGCTGACCTGAGCTGAGGAGGAGACTCCTGTTGTTTTGTTCATCTTCATCATAATAATGACAACATTAGATGACAACAGGTGCTCACATAGGTGTGTGCTGATGAACATGTCTGAGCAGCTTGACCACCTTGTTGTGTGTCGGGGAGGAAAAATAACGACAGCAGCCACAGAGTCGTGCTGATTTGAGCGTGTCGCTGCTCGCTGAAGTTATATCAGCTCTGTCTGGACGTTAGTTTGAAAACTTTCTCTTTCAGTCGTGAACACATTACTGAGCGGCTAGAATCTCCGTTTCTGGGCTTCAACGTCAGAAAACAGCTGAGTGAACTCGGCGCTGAGTGAGAGGAGTGTAGTTCGTCCGAGACAACGGAGCTGCAAACACCCAACTACCTATGACTGCCTGGGCACTGAAAAAACACAAAGGAGGGGGCGCGTCTGCTCCGCGCTGGCGTCGCAAAGCATCATGGGAGTTGTAGTCTTTGCGGTAAAATCGGCCAGCGGGCCAGTTTTAATATATTTTTGATATTTATCTCGCGGGCCATAAAAATGCTCCGTGGGCCGCATCTGGCCCACGGGCCTTGACTCTGACATATGTGCTCTAACATGTCAAAACCTAATTCCTTTATGGACAGAATTCCTAGGAGCAGTCGTGGTGTGGAGTGTGTGGAGTTTGGTGGCAGGAGAATCTCGTCTCTGCTTTTTGCGGATGATGTGGTCCTCCGAGCTTCATCCAGCTCTGACCTTCAGCTCTTGCTGGGAAGGTTCGTGGCCGAGTGTGAAGCGGCTGGGATGAGGATCAGCACCTCCAAATCTGAGACCATGGTTCTCGACCGGAAAAGGGTTGCTTGCCAACTCTGGGTTGGGGGAGAGGTCCTACCTCAAGAGTAGGAGTTTAAGTATCTCGGGGTCTTGTTCACGAGTGAGGGTAGGAGGGATCGGGAGATCGACAGGAGGGTTGGTTCGGCGTCTGCAGTGATGCGGACGCTGAGCCGATCTGTCGTGGTGAAGAGGGAGCTGAGCCAGAAAGCCAGGCTCTCGATTTACCGGTCCATCTACGTCCCAATCCTCACCTATGGTCATGAGCTTTGGGTAATGACCGAAAGAACGAGATCGCGGACGCAAGCGGCTGAAATGAGTGTCCTCCGTAGGGTGGCCGGGCTCAGCCTTAGATATAGGGTGAGGAGCTCGGACATTCGGGAGGGACTCGGAGTAGAACCGCTGCTCCTCCGGATCGAAAGGAGTCAGCTGAGGTGGTTTGGGCATCTGGTCAGGATGCCTCCTGGACGCCTCCCCGGGGAGGTGTTTCGGGTATGTCCTGCGGGCAGGAGGCCCCCGGGTCGACCCAGGACACGTTGGAGAGGTTACATCTCCAATCTGGTGCGGGAACGCCTCGGGGTCCTGCCGGAGGAGCTGGTGGAGGTGGCTGGGGAGAGAACGATCTGGAGCGCCCTAGTTGGGATGCTGCCCCGCGACCCGGACCCGGATAAGCGGAGGAAGACGACGACGGCAAACCAAATTCTTTCACCTAGAACGTGTTTTCTCTCTCCAAGATAAAAACCTTCTGAGACCTACATTCACACATTCAAACACACACACTTTGTGTTTAGTTTCATCCAGACACAGATTGCTTTAATACCAAGTTTTAATACCAAAGCTTTTATAAATTGTCATTTATGAATTGTCTTTTAAATTGTCATCTTTAAATTGTTAGTAATACATTCTTAACTTTTTAAACCTGACTCTTCTTTGAAATAAAACACAGAGTGGTGCATTTGGTCACTGAACGAGTAAAGATCTCTTAGATCTTCTGAATTAATAAACTTTTGCTATTAATTTAAATCTCTTAAATTAAATATTAATCTTTTTGATTAAATATAGACCAAGCCAGCTGGTGTATGAACTTCTATCGATTATATAAATATCTGTGGATATATATATATATATATGTTTCATTACCAATTCATTTGATCTTTTTCAGAATTTAACAAAGCTGAAATAGAAACAGCTTAAATTCTAGTTATGTAGATTAACAGTGCTACAAAAGTAATCAAAACTATCAACAGGTTCATCTTCATTTGTCTCATTCCCAAATTGTGGTTCAGGGTTCTGCTGCTGAGCTGCTGCCTCTGTAGCCGTAGTAGACTCAGCAGTCCGTTTCACACTTTTGCCAGTATCCTTAGACTCACCTGCACCTGTCACACAATTAGAATAATCATCTGTAAAGCTTTAGCACATTTGATATGGAAAACACATTTTAATGTAACCAATTAACATTTTTCTATGGATATGCAGGCTTATTTCATTTTGCTTTCGTCCTATTAGCTATCTCTCGTGGGCTTTGTGCATTTACTAATAAAAATACAACAGGTCACTACTATTATTTGGACATTAAAAATTATTATAATGAAACTAATGTTTGCGTGTTTGCAAACGAGTTGGCTCACCTGTTCCTTCTATCCCAACAGGAGCAATACCCTCACGGCTGGCTCCTGGCTCTTCTTCTGTGTGAAACTGGTCATAATTCAGCGTACATTTTCCTTTTTTACACACTTTCCGATCAACTGAGGTCAGTCTCATTAATGTGCTGATTGCTGAATCATCTCGCATTTTTGGACACTTTCATATAGAGCCAGGCTACACAAATAGTCTTCAGCATATTAAGTTTAATATTCAGTTCACTGACTCAATAAGTAATCCTACCTGTGCATGCCCGCTCTGGAACTGTGGGTTTCTGTCTGGTGCTTAGTAGGCCTACTGGATCTTGTGTTTGGCTCTGAGGGGCTACAAGACAGTTTGATGGTATCAGTCACATAACGTTACGTCATAACGCCACATAATACATTATTGATGCTTAATTGACTTGAAGGGTGATTTGCAGCCGGTAAAGTTTAACATCTTGACTTGCCTTACCCGTTTTATCTTCATTTGACGTTAAAGACCGCAAGCTTGTTTGAGGAAAAAAAGGTGCTCCGTTTTGCACATTTAGCTGCATCTGTTTCCAGCGCTTTCCTCTTTTTAATTCTTGCCTTATCCGCGCCACCCTCGCTCTTTCTGCTTTCCATCTTTCCATCACCGCTGGACGAGAGCGCACTGTGTGTCACGTGGTGTGCGCATACAAGGGCAAAAATAAAATAAATGAGCTGCAGCCTGCAGGTAGAGGCAGAGGAAGCCGGGAGGAGTGTATGAGATCAGCCCGGCGGCCTCAGTGCCGTGACTGAACACTGGCACCAAAAAATAAAATTATAAAAAACAAAAATGAGAACACCGGCCCATGCGGCCCAGACATCGCGCGGCCCACCGGGAATTCTCCAGACCCTCCCGATTAGCCACTCTGGGCCTGTATAAATATACACCAGCAGTGGAGGACTGACCATCGAGAGCACTGGGACAATTCCCAGCGGTCTGACAGCTAAAGCTCGATATTGCCACTAGTACCCCACCACCACCTCCACTCAAACAGAACAACAGTAGCAAGTTACTAGTCTGCTCAAGGTTGGTTCCAAATTCCCAGCCTGATTTATTGTCCCCACCACCACAACCACCAATATTCTCCAGTAAATATGGTCCCTGCAGCCAGAGCACTGAGGCCAGATCATCCACAATCCTCATGTAGTCAAGTCAAGCTTGTGTTTTCCCTGGCAATAGGGGGTGGGACATACCTAAAGAAGTATTTTTGTGTTTGAGTGAGACCTTATCAACGGATGGCCATTAGGGTCAAAAATCCCAGGGAGTGCAACCTTCC
The DNA here is from genome assembly GCF_043380555.1 of Nothobranchius furzeri. NCBI lineage: Eukaryota > Metazoa > Chordata > Actinopteri > Cyprinodontiformes > Nothobranchiidae > Nothobranchius > Nothobranchius furzeri. The sequence goes on from NC_091742.1 coordinate 58,036,205, forward strand.
AACACATTCTCACACCCAAGGTATCAAAATATGATGCGCGTGACCAAGCGTCAATATATGACGAATCGGTACGCCCCAGCGCATCAGGATAAAACGATCAGGGACAAACTGCTGTTGTGATTAGAAGTTTGTATATTTATATACTGTAATTAGATAATTTAATTACCTGATTTTGTATATTTATACAATCTAAGTAATCAATCAGAAGAGGTTGTTTTTATCATCAGGGAGTTTACTTAAACACTTTGTATTGACTGAGAGACAAGAAAGAGAGAGAGTTGGGATCGTTTAAGAATCTTTAATTTCTATAATTATAAATTCTTACAATCTACCAGGACTATCTCAATGATGAATGCATGTGGATTCAGATGTTTCGTGTTGGTGTGTGTGTGTGTGTGTGTGTGTGTGTGTTTTGCTCAGAATCTCTAGGCTGACGTAGCGAATCTGGTTGTTTTGACTAGGCTACCACGAGGCTTCAGGAGCTGATGACATGAGCCTCCATTTTGCCGTACCTTAGATGGAGTCTCCCGTGTAGATCAGGAATTGCCAGGTTCCAAGACCTCGGTTGTACTGGAGCTGGTTGAAACAGCGGTCACAGCACACAACGCCCGTCTGAGGATAACTTCGTTAGTGGTTGGCAGGCGTCAGCAAGTTCACTCTTATTTTGAAAGAACGTTGTCTCGTTGGTAAAAACGACGGAAAATCTCCAGCTTGAACAGTTCTCAGCTTAAACAGGAAATACAAATGGCCAGCCTGTATTCCTCTTAATGATGACGATGGAAATCCTTAGGAACTCGGATGTCCTGGAGCTGAGTTTAACATGCAACTGCTTAATGTGGGACTGACGTGGAACTGACTTAAAATGGCGTTGCCTTCTTTTTATATCTCCCAGTTGTTTAAGAATCTTAGTAAACTGGATTGGACTACTTTCATAAACAAACCAGATTCTGCCCTACCACAGACGAAAGTTCTGATTGGCTGAAAACAATGTGTCATGCGTTTCCATGGTAATGCATATCAGTGTGTCTGGGGCAGCCCTGTTTATTCATTTAAACACATAACTCATGACATCTTTATTTCACAGATCATTCACTTGATTATTAATGATCAACAAATGCTTTGATTAGCTTATCACAAATAAAGTACTTTGATTACTCAATGAAAAGCGTTCTTCTTCTGTTCTTCTGTCTCTTCTCCTGGAATGTAAACATACTGAACCAAGCGTCCGACCTTGGTGATGGTACTGTGTGAAGGGGCAGCTGTTAAGGGCAGACCATTATACTTCCTAACGCTACACTGCTGACGTAGCATCCCAGAGCGTCAGTATCCTACTCCGGTGGTGAGACAGACATTAGAACTACTTGTGAACTACTTAACCTTCCCCTCACCCCAACCCTAACCTTAAGGTCACAGTTTATGGTAGGGATGAGCCAGATACTCGTTTCAGACGAGTATCTGGTACTGATAAAGCATTTTTGACGAATATGAGCATGACACGAGTAAACCTCGTAAATATCTGTAATCGTGCTGAAGGAAAATCCTCATTGGGTAACTGACTGTCTTCACGCTCTGTGATTGGCCAGTCACATAGAGCGCCCGCCCCTGCCTACACACAAAACTCTCTAGCCGGCCGGGAGCTCAGTCCGTCCGGCTTATCCACGCACACACACCGACAGTAACGGATCTCGCTGTGCTTGCTTCACTGTTTCTCACATTTCTTCAGTTTTCCCTAGGTTTTCTTCTGCTCGCCTCTTTTTCAGTTGGATATTTAAAGTTACTTTTTTCATAACTTACTGTACATGGTGCATTTGACAAGACAGAGCTGACGTGCTGCATTAACTCACTACCTCCGCTCTGGTCGGGTTTCTTATTTTTTTAACTCCATCTCTCTCCCTCTCACCCTCTCTATCTGTCTCAGACACACACGCCTTAATCAACATTGTTTTGTTTAACTTTGTGTGGGGCAAAATGCCAAGAACGTTAAGAAAAAAATCAGTTTAATCAAATTAAAATAATATATATATATATATATATATATATATAGTTGTGTCTGGTTCTAGCATTTCATATTTCCTAGTTCCTACTGCATGCGTTCAGATGTATTAATTCATGCACTTAAATATTAATGTTCTGATTTTATTGAAAAACTTGTTCTGAAATAGTTCCTTTACTATTGTGATAAAAAATATTTAATCTCAATTCTGAGGCTGCTCTGTAAATAGTTTTCAAATAAGCAATAGAGAGACATAATAAGATACCTTTCGTCAAACATTTTGACAGGTCTATTGTTCTTTGACCTTTTAGACCTTTCAGTCCTATTGTTCATTTTGACCCTTGACCTTGCCCCCCTTTCCTATCATTAATCAAATGGACAGGTGTATTGTTCAATCTTTGCCCCCCTTCCGTATCATTAATCAAATGGACATGTGTATTGTTGATCGTCCAGATGGCCTAGACCCCCCACGCCGCATCATCAATGGCGTATTGTTGAGCGTCCAGATGTCCATGATCCCCCACGTCATAGGCTAATGTGTGTAATGGCTCGTGAAGTTTCTTATTGTGTTACCCCAGTGGTTCCCACAGCCCCCTCCCTTCTGAGTGTAATCCTATAGTGGATATCTCTTTAAAAGCTCAGATCTGTCCGAATGGTGAAAAGCCGAGCTCTAAGAAAAAATGATGAACCACGAGGAGATGCATGAAGCACCAAGCCGCGAGGAAGAGGAATGTCTTACCTCTCAGATATGTTCATCACCTAAATTCAACACACAGAAAGTTTTGTCATCTAAATTGTACTGCAAATGCAGAGAAGCAAGAAAAAGAAGGCCAGCCTCACCAGTGAGCAGAACCACATCAGTCTGACGCTGCAGCCATTATAATGCATTTACCAGCCCTTACTGGCACACCATATCAGTCTAACCTCGTGGGACTTTTTATATCAAACATGACATGGCTCACTGACAGTGGATGAGTGCGGCCTAACTGTTGTGAATGACAGCCCCACACGCTGGTCAAGTACTTATGAAATGGTTGCAGGTCTCCTCAAAGTTAAAGAATCTGACTGTAGAATGGGGTGGGTCTGCTTGCTTGCTCTCGAGACTCAGCCATCTGGCAGATGTTCACAAAGTGCTTTTCTCCCAAATATTAGATATTTGGATTTTGTATGTTCAGTCTTAAACTTTGTGTTTAAATGTGTAAATATTTACATGCAGCTCACTGACACTTTTTGACCAGAACTAAAACTATTGTGTTAAACTCTCTGTCCAGCAGCACATCAAATTAATGGCTGTAAGCGCGCACACACACACACACACACACACACACACACACACACACACTTCTCTAAGAAGTAAAAAGGATTACATTCAAACATTTGTCTTTGACTAAACCATTCAAACATTTCTCTCACTTCAGAAAAGCAATGGTTTGCCATCCTAAACCATTTATGGTTCTATTGTAAAGCACCCTGCATACTCAAGCCTATAAGAATAAAAGTTGATCCTTACCTCAGCGAGACGCTTTTAGTCGACAACTCACAAAGCAAATGACTCTGTATTGTTCTGCAGGTGGGTTTGTTTGAAAGAGTGGCGGGAAGTTGGTTCAACAAAGATCTGTTGAGCTTTCTTAAAGCTCATTCTAAACAATTTTGCACGGCCAGCGACTTCTGACAAAGCAATTGACTTCCTTTTTTTTGCAGGTGGCGGGAAAGTTTTAAAACAAAGAACTGGCTGAACCAAGTCGTCACGGAAACAACACGCAAAAGCAAATGACTTGCTATTGTTTCAAAGAGCTATTTAGGTGAACAGCATCTTTGGTTCGTCATCATCAGCAGTGAAAGCTTAACCATCGCCTCCTGCCTTTAGTGTCACATTTTGTGACTTTTTGTTTTCACTGTCACACACACACACACACACACACACACACACACACACACACACACACACACACACACACACACACATTGCTTCCTGCCTCAGAGAAAAGATTTGATCCTTTTTTGTAGGACCTATAACAGCTGAAATAAATAAAAAGCTGTTCATGAGGTTTGTTTTTTGGGAGGGGTGGATTAGTAAAGTCTCAGAGCAGACGTACCTCTGGTCAAACCTTTAATGTCATACCTCTCAGAATAGTTAAACTAAGGCACATGCATGTCGTAAACGGATTTACACACGAGTGAAGGAGCTGGTACATTTTATACATTATTAAGGAAACATAAGCGATTTCAGGAAGAAATGTCCGGTACAAAACCGGTCCGGTATTATTTTTTGGATCGTAAAGGTTTTTTTATTTATGCTCCGGGGAGTTTTGAAGAAGCAATGGATACGAGTTAAACACACACACACACACACACACACACACACACACACACACACACACACACACACACAACTCTAAACACCCATTCAGACATTTATCTACCTATACAACAAAGCAAATGACTATGTATTGTTTATAAACATTTTTTTTTCGACCAATCGCAACCGTTTTCTATTCAAGATTTTTTTAAACAGCTGTATAAAATGTAAAACGCATTTTCGGAGTCGTGATTTGAGGTGTAACAAGTTAAGATGACGGGTAAGTTTTTATTTTAAGACGCAAATCTTTTTTTCTCTTTCTGGTTTAACATCTTTATTTTCAGACGCTATTGTCATATCGGACGGCGAGTGGGAAGAAATTCCTATTGAGGAATTAACTTGTAAAACTCCGGTACCTTTTCACCTGGATGATTTGTCTAAAATTAATGGTGCGGTCGACAATCTGAGTGAGTGGATTTTATAAATATATACGTAACGTTATTTTCTTCAGCTGAGAAATATCTCATTTTACAGAAAAGGAGGGGGTTCAACCTTACCCCGGAAGTGATAACTTTTACCCAACCACGCCTCCATCCACCAGCCGAACCGTCTTACATTCGTATCAGCCCAGCCAGACCGTCAGATCACACGCGAATGCGAACGCGAACGCGAAAGCTGTTCGTTACAGGACCATCACACCACAAACGATCCTCGAAGCTGGTAAGTGATTACAAAATAGCGATTAATAAGTCAAAGATGTGTCGTTCATATTTATCGTTTTTATTCTCCAGAGCAACGGCCGATGGCCTACGCACCCCCAATATCTCACCCCCCACCACCTCCAACCCCTTCTCATGCGCAGATGGATGGTAACGATAAAAAACAACTGATTAATAAGTCAAAGATGACTCGTTCACATTTACCGTTGTTTTTTATCCTTTCAGAACAACATCCGCCAGCCGCTTCAATATCTCCGCCCACACCACCTCATCCTCCTCCTCCTCCCCCTTCTCCTGCGCAGGGTAAGAGATATATAAAAAGGTGGTTATTTACTTCAAAGATGATTCGTTCATATTTTTCCTTGTTTTTATTCTTTCAGAACAATCCGACAGTGACTCTGAAACCGCTGAACGTGCTCCTGAGCAGCCAGCCGGTAAGCTGTTTCACAAAAAGCTCCGCAGAGTATATTAAATTTTGAAGTAAAAAAGATGATGTTTTTTATCCTTTCAGAACAACCCACGACCGACGAAGAGAACGCCCCACCTCCTGCACCTGTACAGAGTAAGTTAAATTTATATATATAATTTATCAAAAGTTCGTTCATTTTATTTATTTTTATTTATTTTTTCATCAGAAAAACGGTTGAAGAAGAAGAAGCGGGGCATATTTACGCCACTTCAGAGATCAAACAGGATGAAGCTTGGCTACCTGTTCCTGCAAGTGAATTCCGGCCTGGTGGAAGTGATCCAGCAAGTTCTGGCTCTGTAAAAGGACGACGCAGATTTTTTTTCTTCATTTTTAGTAGGTTTTTAATGTCTTTTGTATCATGAGTGAAAATTGGTTTGATGACCTTTCAGATTTGTTTGAAGTAGATGATGAATTAAACGGAGATTTGTTAGATCGAATTTTAGCCAGCCAAAATCCCTCAGTGGAGGAGGCCGATAATTTGGTGTTAACTGACTGGTTTGATGTAAGCGGACTGAGTGAAGTAGATGAATTAGCTTCAGATAGTGAGATCTTAGACGATATTTTAGCATCCCAAGCCGTTTCAAACGAGGTCGATCAAATACTAGCAAATTCAGATTCGCCTTCATCAGAAGCAATAAACGAAATTTTCAGACAAATAGAACACCAGCAGCGCGTAAACGAGATCGATCAAATACTGGCAAATTCAGATGACCCATCTCCACAAGCTGTAGATGAAATTTTGAGACAAATAGAACACCAGCAGCGCGTAAACGAGATCGATCAAATACTAGCAAATTCAGATGACCCATCTCCACAAGCTGTAGATTAAATTTTGAGACAAATAGAACACCGGCAGATCGGAGGGAGCGTAAACGCAGCTTTTAACCAGCGTGAAATTAGAGAGTGTCTTTTCAAGCAATCAACGACCCAGCCGAGTTTTATATTAATCTGATGGAAATATTAAACAGGTTTGCTGAAAGAGGAAGCCAGATCGCTCGTCCCAACGATAGAGTCCAGTTTGAAATTAATACTTTGCACACGACGCACCACGTTAATTTTAATTATGACGGATCAAATATGTTAAATCAGCTTCAGTATTTACTGGATCTGTTAGTCCAATCAAATGAAGCATTAGAGGCCGACAACGAATTTAATTTCAGACTGCAAGTGATAAATAACCCTTCCGGCGGCGGGAAACGAAAAATCGAAACCATTCTGGATCACGAATTAGTCAATAAAAAACGAAACCATCTCATTTGCCCTCCAGAGGCCAATCAGCCGTTGTGTTTTGCGCTAAGCATAGCCGGACTGTTAAATCCCTCAGCGAGAGATACAGAATTATTGAATGTGGCTAAAAATATTCATCAACAGGCAGGGCTTCAGGAGCAATCAACCGTTTCATTTAGCGACGTGATTCGATTTGAAAATATTGTTCAAAGAAAAATAATCATTTTTTACAGATCCGACAGAATCATTTCTAAATTTGAAACAGATTTTAGCGATCGGTCAAATCCGTTGTTCATTTTGCTACTGAATCAACATTATTACGGCATAAAAATATTAAAGGTTTCTTAGGAGCCAAATATTTTTGTTCATGGTGCTTTTCTCCTTATAATAACGTGAACGGACATCATTGTAAATGGTTCTGTCGCGTGTGTAATACCGATTTATGCAAACGAACAGAAACGTCTCTCATCACATGTTCTGATTGTAATCGAATATGCCAAAATGTAATATGTTTTCAAACTCACAAAACACCTGTTTTAAGGCCTCAAGCAAACAGGTTAGTTTCTCCTTGCGAAATGTTTAAAAAATGCACCATTTGTAAACAAACTTATTACATCGCCATGGGTGGAAATGGTTCACAGCACGTTTGCTCAGCGACCAAATGCATCGTTTGCAAACAGTCGGTGGTCACGGCTGATCATCGCTGTTTTATTCAGCTTGAAAAAAATGATGACGGTTTAACGGAAAAGGTTATTTATTACGACACTGAAACGTTTACGGATCAGAACGGTGTGCATACACCTTTTTTAATCTGTGCAAAATCCGATTCAGGCGACGTTTGGGAGAAATTTGGTTTAGATTGCATTAAAGATTTTATTATGCAGATGCGTCGTCCAAAATTCAGCAATTATACATTTGTTGCACACAATGCGCGTGGATTTGATGCTTATATAATTTTGAGAGCTATGTGTCAATTAAAAATTGTTCCCAAAAATATACTCATGCAAGGCTGTAAAATCCTGAGTTTTCACGATCCAGATTTCGGGTTGAGATTCATAGACTCCTTAAGTTTTCTCATGATGAAATTAGCCAACCTTCCAGCTGCTTTGGGCTTTACAGATAAAACTAAAGGTTATTTTCCTCACAGATTTTCATCGCTTGAACATCTGAATTATAAAGGACCTTATCCAGATGTCAGCCATTATGGGTTTGAACAAATGTCTCCGGAGCATAAAAAAATATTTTTAGAATGGTACACCGATGTGTCTAAACAGCAGCTGTTTGATTTCAGAAAGGAGGCCGTGTTTTATTGTAGAAACGATGTGGAAATTCTGCGTAAAGCATGCGGTATTTTCAGAGAGGAGTTTTTTAATGAAACAGGTATCGACCCGCTGAAATCTGTCACGATCGCTTCAGCTTGCATGCGCGTGTTTAGATCAAAATTCCTAAAACCAGACACATTGGCCATCACTTGTCCACTCGGCTATCGACCGCAACAAAAACCATTTTCAAGTTCAAGCATCGTGTGGCTGGAATGGGTTTCACGCAGTCAAAATGTAGACATTCAACACGCTTTAACGCCTTTGGGGGAGTATAAAGTGGGAGATTTTTATCTCGACGGATATGCTGTGATTTCAGGCGTCGAACAAGGGTTTGAGTATATGGGTTGTTTTTTCCACGGCTGTCCAAAATGTTTCTTACAGTCATCCATATGTCATCTGAGAAAAATCACTTTTGGTGAAATTTATGACAAAACCGTCGAAAAGCTTCAGTCGTTGGAAACTGTGCATCGATTAAAAATGAATGTCATTTGGGAACATGATTGGCAGGAGATGGTAAAAACTGATCCGGACGTGAAACAGTTTGTCTCAAGATTTGACCCCCCGCCAGCTCCTCTCTCACCTCGTGAAGCCCTGTATGGAGGCAGAACTTGTCCGGTTCAGCTGAGGCATTCGGCTCAGAGCGGTGAAAAAATCCACTATGTGGATTTTACGAGTCTGTACCCTTATGTAAACGCCACACAGACTTATCCCATAGGCCATCCCAAAATTCATGTTAAAAATTTCAGAGATCCAAGTCACTATTTTGGCTTGATTAAAGCTGTCGTTTTGCCACCAGAAAACTGTTTTTCCCTGTTCTGCCTTTTAAAACATCCAAAGGTAAACTTGTTTTTACACTATGTCGTACATGCGCTGAAATGAATAATCAATCTGATTCTTGTTCACACAGCGCGTCTCAACGTACTTTGACGGGCGTTTGGGTGAGTGTAGAGTTCAATTACGCTTTGGAGTCAGGTTACTGTCTGGTGAAAATGATTGAAGTCTGGGATTTTGAGAAAAGCTGTAAAGATGTGTTTGCAGGTTACATTAACACGTTTTTGAAGCAGAAACAACAAGCGTCTGGTTTTCCTGAAGGATTGATTGACGATGAGTCGAAAAGAAAATACATTCAGGACTACGAGCTTCATCAGGGAATACAATTAGATGAGTCTAAGATTCAGCACAATCCTGCTAAGCGTGCCATTTCAAAATTATGTCTCAATTCACTCTGGGGAAAGTTTGGCCAAAGAGATGATCTTGTACAAACCACATTTGTTCAAAAACCTGATGAATTTTTTGACATTCTGTTTTCAGGGAAATACAAAGTTAAATTCTTCAGCTTTGTCACTTCAGGAGCCGTTCTGGTGCAGCACAGTTTGACAGAAAAATGCCTAACGACTCCTGGCAGAAGCAACAACATATTTATCGCAGCTTTCACCACAACTTATGCCAGATTGAAATTATTAAATGCGTTGAACAAACTGGGAAATCGCGTCATTTATTACGATACAGATTCTATAATTTATTCTGTCGAAGAGAATGAGTGTGTTTTACCAACAGGACCGCTGCTGGGGGATTTAACCGATGAACTGCACTGCGATTCCATCACGGAATTTGTTTCAGCCGGTCCAAAAACGTATGCTTACAAAACCCGGGACCGCCAGCAGGTGGTGATAAAGGCTAAGGGTATCACACAGTCATTCATTTCATCTGATCACATCAATTTTGACAGCTTGGCGCTGCTGGTGGAGGGCTACATCGCTGGAGAAAGGGGGAGATTTTTCCAAACTCGGCAGGAGATCGTCAAGAGGGATAAAAAAGGCCTCACTCTCTCGAATGTTTCATTTGTGAAAAGGTTTCGTGTGATTTTTGATAAGCGGAGGTTATTTGCTGACGGCAGTACAGAACCATTTGGGTATTAAAAATGGAAACTGATTTTGACGCTAGACTAAAATCTCCATTCAGTGCACAAATTGCTGGTCCGTCAGGCTGTGGAAAAACCTTTTTTGTAAAAAGTATTTTGGAAAATTGTATGCAATGTTTAACTGAAATGCCAAAAAACATCGTGTGGTTTTTTACATCTTATCAACCTATGTATGATGATCTTTGTAATAAAAGTATTAGATTCATTCAAGGTCTCCCGCTTTCATTCGAGGATGATGATTTATTTCCATCGGGTCAAAACCACTTGGTGATCTTGGATGACATGATGTCTCAAACGTCCAGCCATCCTGGAGTGCTAAAATTATTTACCCAGCTGAGACATCACAGAAATATGAGCGTCATTTTAATCACTCAAAATGTTTTTCATCAAGGAAAACATAGTTGTTCCATCAGCTTAAACACCAATTATTTGATTTTGTTTAAAAACCCTCGAGACAAATTGCAAATCAATGTATTAGCAAATCAAATATATCCTACCCAAAAAAGATATTTCATGGAGAGTTTTCAAGACGCTACGTCAGAACCGTACGGTTATTTAATTGTGGATTTAAAAGCGGAAACGCCAGAATCTTTCCGTCTCCGTACGGGTTTACTTCCGGATCAGCTCACTGCGGTGTATTTGTCTAAAACAGAGCCATGTCAGCCCGGATAAAACGCAACGCCAAGATTCTACGTGCTTTGTCACGTATGAAGCCTCGCCAACGTCAGGAGTTTTTAAAAGGGTGCTCCGAGGACGTTCTGAAGGCATTGTGCGAGATAGCTTTAAACGTGATCAAAGGAAATATACGTCTGTCACCGCGTCAATTTCAAAAGTTGTCTAAAAGCAGAACGGTGCTCAGGCAGTTGACTCATAACAAAACTAGCCTTTTAAAAAAAAAGAAGCTTTTAGTCGGCCAGAAAGGCGGATTTCTACCCATACTCTTAGCAGCCGCTGCGCCTTTGATAGGTGAACTGATAGGTGGCTTAATAAGGAAATAAACGATGGCTTCTCAAAAAATGTTTATGGTGACCCCCCAACAATTACGTCAGCTTGTTAAACCTACGATACGGGACGTGGCTGAAGAGAATCTTGACTCTGAAATGAAATTAATTACGCAGGAGACGGGATTAACGCCGTATGAGAAAATTAAAAAATACAATGCGCTGCTACAACGTTATTTAAAGTTGTTGAGAAGCGGATTACACGAAAGTGCACCTCCCACTGAACCGCCCACTGTGACGGCTGAGCCTACGTCAGCTGTAGAAACAGCAGCTGACACACTCATTAATGAAACGCTACAGAATCTTCCTGTACGCGGAAGAAAAAACGCCGAGTACCTGCTGAAAATGACACGATTAAACTGGACTCCGACGGGGGAATTTAAATATAAAGGCGATGTGCAGAAAGGATCACACATCCTTGACTTGATTAAAAGCATCAGCAACCCGTTAAAAAAACATCCACAATCAGAACCGACGGGTTGGACTCCTTTCCTAAAAACTCTAGTAGAAAAAAATGTGCCCTTATCTATCGTGTCCAATCCGCTAGCGAAACGTCAGATTACGCAACTCAGGAACGGAGGGGTTGTGCTTCCGGATTCTGAAGACGGTGTTTTGAAGAAAAAAAAGAAAAAAACGAGGAGAAATATCATTTTATCACCAAGCTGGAGCAATGTCCCCACTATGAAGAAATGGATCAGCTTTACACCTGTTGCGAGTCCCCGCATGCCAAAGACAGTGGCAAGCTGAAACACACTGGACTGGCTTGTGCGAGCAAAATCAGCCAGCCGACAGGAGCTGGGCTGCAGGTCAAAGAACTGTGGTCAGAAACAAGGGTCACACAAGGGTCACAGGGACAAGAGGACAGAACTAGGCGAAGGGTCAGGAAACTGACCCCACCTCTTTGCCCCACCCCTGGCTTGGAAAGATGGGATTGGAGGAGAACAGAGTGAAGACAAGCCCATCAGATCCAGAAGCCCTCTCGGGAACATTGGAGAGAAACTGAAGAATGCTGCAAAAGATGATGTAATGACCTGTGTTAAGAAGAATGCTGCATGTAGTGAAAATGACACCAAATGTTTTGTGTTGAGCTACAAAGTGTGTATCTGGTAAATGACCCCATGACCTTAAGCTGGTCCAGGAAGGGTATATAAGAACAGCTCTGAACAGCAGATAGAGATTGAGAGAGGATGATCTTGCTAGATGGAAATCCTTACCAATATCACTGATGGGAAGAGTTGCTACAATTAAAATGATGGTCTTACCCAGAATAAATTACTTATTTTCAATGATCCCAAACAAACCACCAGCTGACTGGTTTAGATCTCTGGACTCCTCAATTACCAAATTCCTCTGGCAGGATAAACCTCCACGAATTAGCTTAAAAACGCTTCAGAAGAGCAAAGACAGAGGAGGACTGGATCTACCCAACTTTTATTATTATTTTTTTAGCCAACAGGCTGCAATATATACCAAGATGGTTGCAAGATAACCCATTAGACGAGTCCTGGTTAGATATAGAACAGACACTTTGCAATACGATAGAGCTTTCAGACTTACCATTTATTAGCTCAAGCGTAAGAAAACATGAAGGCTTCAAAAGTATTAGTATCAGCACTTCTCTGACAGCATGGTGGGAGTATCTTAAAATGACAGAGTCTTCACTAGTACCATGCAGACGCACACCTATCTGGAATAATCCTGATATTTTGCAAAATAATAAAATGATGAACCTTCTGGACTGGAAAAATAAAGGAATCCTATACCTGGAAAACATATATGAAGGATTGGACTTCATCCCATTTAATAGAATAGTCTCCCAATTTGGAATAGAAAAGAATAGCTTTTTAGAATACCACCAAATCAAATCTGTAGTCAAACAAAAATTTAAGCTCAATAAAATAGAATTACAAACCCCGCCAAGGGTTTTAGACTTCTGCAATCTCAAACCCCCTAAACTACTGTCTAAAGTATATAAGACACTGTCCAAAATAGACGATAGAATAGCAATCCCTATTGAAAAATGGGAGGTGGATCTATCAGTCAGCTTTGACCAGAACTTCTGGTCCCAAACTTGTTTAAAAACTTTTAAAATGATCAGACACCCCAATTTACAATTAATTCAGTACAAAGTTCTACACAGAGTACACTATACAGGTCATCGGATGTTCAAGATGGGGTTTGTGTCGTCTGACATCTGTACACACTGCACAAACAACATTCCTGACAATTACGTTCATGCACTGTGGTCCTGTCCACCTGTCCAGGAATTTTGGGGTAGAGTATGTGAAGACCTGTCAAAGTCTCTGAAATGTCATATCCCAATCACCCCCTCTCTTTGTTTACTGGGAAACCTGGATGATGTCCCGATTGAAAAATCTTTGGTTCACGTGGTTCTGACTGCCATATGCATCGCTAAGAAAACTATCCTCTTGAATTGGAAAAATAGAGAAAATCTCTGCATTAACCAGTATAGAAATCTTTTGTTAGATCATATTGCACTTGATTTAGCCTCTGCTTCCACTTCAAATAAATCTCTCTGGGCTCCTTTGATCGGTTCCATCACATGGCGGTGATGGGGGGCCGTTGATGATGTCCTGCGGGATGATGTGGGTGGGGGGGTGGAGGGTCTGAGTTTGGAGTATCTGGATGTTCCCTGGGGATGGGTTCACTGGGGATGTCTGGCACTGGGGGGCCGTTCCCCCCCTCTGGAGGTGCTTGGGTTGCCTCGGGGGGTGTACTGCTGGCGGTTGTGAGTGGAGCCCCTTGGAGGTCTTGGCGGCGGCCATGGGTCACTGCCTGGCGGCTGCATTGCCCCTGGGTGGGTCTGGGTGGGGGCCTGGGGGCTCGGGGTGTTGGGGTGGCCGGCCCCGTGTGGGGATCTGGGCTGGGCCTTGGGGGTCGGGTCCCTACATGTACGCTGCCGGGAAGAAGGCAGGAATACGCAGAAGTACCTGGCCCGGGTTCAGGGGCGTAGGGCAGGCCCTGGCTCCTCTGTTGTCCCATCACAGGGGAGGGGGAGGTCCAGGAGGGGGAGGACCCAACCTTACCTGGATGTCTTATGTCTTATATATTCTGGAAGTTGTGCAAATGCAGGGATGGGCATAGATATTCTGCTGGGGTGGGGCTGGGTCGGCTCCCTCGGGCTCTGTGGGGCTCTGTGATGCTGCTGCTTTGGGCCCTGGCAGGATGGGCTGGGGTCTCCATGCCCTGGGCGGCGGTATGACAACGGAGGTGCCTATTGGGGTCAGTGGGGGAGCTGGCTCCCTGGAGGGCTAAGCCCTACCAGCCATTCCTCCCCATCCCCGTTTATTTCTCTCCTCCTGCTCCCTCACATCATCACACAAACATGCACATAGGACCTTGGGGGGTGGACAAGTCGAGGAGTGCGGGTATGGACCCCATTTCCGCATTCCTGTGGCTTCCTGCCCCCCAATTTTATTTGCACCTTATGCACTTCCACCGACGACATTCCACGCAAACATACACTTAGGGCCTTGGGAGTGAGCACATTCAACGGCACTTGGCAGGGGGAGTTCTCAGCCTCCTCCCGAGTGCCGGTGCCCACTTCGAATTTTAAACTGCATTTAGACACCAAGGGCTGTGGGTGCAAGTAGGGTGGTGCAGTGGCATCAGCTGGCATAGGCCAGAAAATGCCCGCACTGCCCGCTCACCACAGCAATAGAATACACCTCATTAACACACAACACTATGTTGGAGCAGGTGGAGGGAGACCAGGGGGTCTTAGCACACCTCTGTTGTTGCTTGGCTGCCTGGGGCTGGAGACTAGGAGGGAGATCTGGCCGTCTGGTTGGGGTCTGGGGTGGTGGGTTGCTGTGCTCGGCGGTGGGCGGGGGAGCCTGCTCATCAGCACCCCAGCAGAAAGGGTCAAACTCTGGTAACCGGTGGTGGTTGTACCCCATGTGCAGCATTACCGGGACCAGAGTGAATAGGGTGTGTATGGGGAGCATGAATGGGTGTCCGGCGTGTATTTTTGTAAGTCTTTGGTTGTATGTGCATGTGTGAGCATGAGGGAGGGAGTGTGTGACTGTGTTTGTGTATGACTGTATATGTCAGGTGGGGCCTTTGACTCCTCCCTTCTCCTGGGACCTCCTTTGATGATATAGATCTTCGTCTCCCCTCCCCCCTGTCACACCTGGTGTGGGTGTGATGCCTTGGTCTGCCTGAGTGTTCGTGGCTCCCGGGTCAGGGAGTTTAAGATTTTTGGCATCTGCCTGATCAATCCCGGTGGCGGCCTGGGGGGGTCTGGGTCCCTGGGCTCTGCTGGGTCCCCGGCGGGGGTGGTCGCCCTTGGGTCCCGGGTCGCTGGGTCCCGGACTCGGCCGGCTAGGGGGTGGGAGGCTGCGGGCAGGCCTGAGGACTTGCCGCTGATATCTCCCGGGGCTCTGCCGGCTGCTGGTTGTGGCCTCCCGGGGCGATCCTCTGTGCCTCTCGAGGGGGGCGGGGGCCTTTCTGGTTGCGGGCTCCTTGGGGTTCCTGTGTTCTGGGGCAGCGCCTGGATCTCTGGGACTTGGAGCTCCCCCCCCCGTCTCCTACGCGTCTTTGGGGGGCAGATCTGTGGTCCCTCACACTCTCTATTGGACGCTCCTATAGATAAACCTTACATAAACAAGCGCATGTACACACACAGGTGCTCACATGGTGCTCTCATAAGTATGGGCTTGGGCACGTTCAACACATGTCTTAAGACTATGGTGGGCACTCAATGCACTGTGGTATATTATCGTGTGACTGTTTAGTTAAACAATGATTGATTATATATTTCTTCATCAAGTTGATGCAGTGATAGCTTGATTTTGTTATATTGGTGTTGTGTCCCATTTTTTTGTTATGTTTTGCTTTTTTCTCGTCTCATTTTGCAGGTCTAGAAGCAGACTCTTGTTCATTATTGTTTATTTTTGTTGAATCCCCCCCCCACCTAACCCCCTCTCTCCCCACCTTTTCTCTTTTCCTTTCTCTTTCACCTCTGTCTCCGTGTCTGGTCGAAATTACAAAGCATTCAAAAACAATAACAATAAAGTTTTAAATATCAGGTGCGACATTAAAAGCAGACTCTTTGATGCTCCACCTGAGACATTAAAAGCAGATGCTCTGATGCTCCACCTGAGAGTAAAACTGTAAGGCTTGTTACCAGCATTCAGACATCAATTCTGCTTGCTTCACAGCCAGACAGGACACGTTAAAAAAAAAAAAAAAAAAAAAAAAAAAAAAAAAAAAAAAAAAAAAAAAAAAAAAGAGATTGAGAGATTCGACAGCAGTTGGGGCAGAGGACAGAGAGGAGAGCAGATGGGGAGGGGTCATCCCCCGTCCAAACCTGGATGGGGGATGACAGAGAGAGAGACTAGAGAGAGTTCTTGGGGAGATTCTGAGAAGACAAGAGCTGGTGTAAACTAACTCTTATTTAATCATTTTGAACTAATTCCTCCGTGGGGGATAGCAGTTGTTTTTTCATCTACCCATTTTTGTATTTTGATTTTGTAATAAACCTTTTTTGAAAAAGAAACATAATCCTGATTCTTTCAGGTTTTCTCTAAAGCTTCACGAGTGGGGGCTCTGATCATTAATTGCACAGAGGTAAGCACATTAATTATGGGTTCTGGAATTATCAGGACTTACTTTACGGTTTGTGACAGATTAATATAAAGAAACCTTAAGATAACGGGATTGCTTAAAAAGAAGTGAGCTACTACAGAAGGAAAGGTCTTACATATAATTTCACCTTTAAAATAAAAGATATGATTCTAACTTAGGACGCCCAAACCAGGATCTAATACTATAATACTCACCGACATCCCCATCGAACCCTGATGGATGCACCGTCTCATAAGTTCTAACGGAACTGGGTTTTAAAGGAACCGGTAAATGGGACGGGCACGTGACATGGCTTCCCAACGTGGGGCAAGACAAATGCCACGTTTGCGACATGGCGCGCCAAACGTGGGGCTACGGAGTGAAGGTCTAAATATTAGATACCGGGCTATCCGATGTAGAACTGTCTTTTAGGCTGATAAAAGCTTGCGCGCTAAGGACCTATTAAGCTTATAACCTTGGAGTGAAAACCGCACCAGTTTCTCGAAAAGGAAAGAAATCTGGGAGAACGGACGTTCAACTTAAAAAGGTATAAAGAAAATACGGCATTCCGACGCAAGAAAAGCCAAGGATAAAAGCTAGGCAAAAAATAAAAATAAATAAAGAATAAGAATAAAAAATAAAACGTGAAAACGAATAAAAATAAAATAAATAAAAATAAGAAAAACTTTTAACCAGCCATGGCAGATAGATCTTTCAATATCCTGTAACCGGAGCTTTCAGAATGAGGCTGGAAAAGCTAGTATGGAGCTGCGGCGGGGCGCTGTCCGGGTGCTGAGGCACAAGTGAGATGCGATTAAACGTCATGGCTGGATCAAAATCTAGTGAAGGACTGATATGTAAGAATCTGTGTGACTTGGGCCTCGTTTCTGGTAACACAGGGAGGTATTTGTCACGAACTGTAAAGTAATCATGTTTCCTAGCTTCATAGAATCTCATGTCGGGCATCGTCACGCGCAATGGGGAGGCTAGAAGCCGGGAACATGTATAATGTGTGAACCTCTGTGCTTAAGGGCTCCGTGAGGGGAGAAACCGTGCCGCCTGTAAAGGACGGACTTATAACTGGGAGCATTGGAACTCTGCTCCAATTAAACTTTGTTTTTAGAGGATCTGCTTGAAACAAGCAACTAGCTTCCGCTCTCGGCAGCCTGCAGATATGAGAAGCCACAGCTGAACAGAGAAAAAGCACTCAGTCAGCTGAGCAACAACAGACAAGCAGGATGTGGTGACATCACCCCTTCCCCTACTAGTTCTGTTGAGAAGGGAGAGTCCTGAACTAACAGCTCCGTATGATTCTGACCTGACAGACAGCTACACTAATAAGGCGTAAGCATTTTTAACCTTGCCACATATGGTGTTGTAGGCAGGATCCATGTAGTACTGTCAAGTAGGTCCGTGGATGTGAAGTTTGTGGCACCCTGCGTGGGAGTACGAGGACGCGCTTGTGGAAAGAGGAGGGAAGGTGTGACAGTGTGAGCGTCCTGTCACTATGTCTTGATTGATAATGCGCTCTGGCCATTTGGCCAAGGGGATGTCCCTTTGGCTGAGTGGTTAGAGCATATGACTCCCACCCCGAAGGTCTGAGGATCGAAACCTGCCTGGTCCTCATTTATCCACCTTGCCACAGTTTATAGTTTTTAGCGTAAGCTTCCCACCAGCAGCTGCTAGCAGAGTTAGCTTGTTGCTGTTCAGGTGTGTGAGGAGAATATTTGAAGCTCTGCAGTAAAAAATGTCTTCAGTCTGGAGGGAGAGAGTCTGCTTGAAGGAGGAGACTGAGATGTTCCAACCAGCAGCTCAGCTGACCAGATGGCAGCAGAAACTGGTGGAGAAGCAGGAACCCAGATCTGAACCCTCATGAACAAACATCTGGTTCTTCAGAGACTGAAGTGAGTGATGATGATGGTGTGTATCTGGACTCTGAGCTGTCAGACTCTGGGTCTGAGACTGGAGATGAAGATGATCCAGAGGAGGAGGCAGCCCCACCCCAAAGAAGGCTGCTGCAGTCCCCTGGCTAGATTTTTCTCGCATGGGGGATGTTGCGAGTCCCCACATGCCAAAGACAGTGGCAAGCTGAAACACACTGGACTGGCTTGTGCGAGCAAAATCAGCCAGCCGACAGGAGCTGGGCTGCAGGTCAAAAAACTGTGGTCAGAAACAAGGGTCACACAAGGGTCACAGGGACAAGAGGACAGAACTGGGCGAAGGGTCAGGAGACTGACCCCACCTCTTTGCCCCACCCCTGGCTTGGAAAGATGGGATTGGAGGAGAACAGAGTGAAGACAAGCCCATCAGATCCAGAAGCCCTCTCGGGAACATTGGAGAGAAACTGAAGAATGCTGCAAAAGATGATGTAATGACCTGTGTTAAGAAGAATGCTGCATGTAGTGAAAATTACACCAAATGTTTTGTGTTGAGCTACAAAGTGTGTATCTGGTAAATGACCCCATGACCTTAAGCTGGTCCAGGAAGGGTATATAAGAACAGCTCTGAACAGCAGATAGAGATTGAGAGATTCGACAGCAGTTGGGGCAGAGGACAGAGAGGAGAGCAGATGGGGAGGGGTCATCCCCCGTCCAAACCTGGATGGGGGATGACAGAGAGAGAGACTAGAGAGAGTTCTTGGGGAGATTCTGAGAAGACAAGAGCTGGTGTAAACTAACTCTTATTTAATCATTTTGAACTAATTCCTCCGTGGGGGATAGCAGTTGTTTTTTCATCTACCCATTTTTGTATTTTGATTTTGTAATAAACCTTTTTTGAAAAAGAAACATAATCCTGATTCTTTCAGGTTTTCTCTAAAGCTTCACGAGTGGGGGCTCTGATCATTAATTGCACAGAGGTAAGCACATTAATTATGGGTTCTGGAATTATCAGGACTTACTTTACGGTTTGTGACAGATTAATATAAAGAAACCTTAAGATAACGGGATTGCTTAAAAAGAAGTGAGCTACTACAGAAGGAAAGGTCTTACATATAATTTCACCTTTAAAATAAAAGATATGATTCTAACTTAGGACGCCCAAACCAGGATCTAATACTATAATACTCACCGACATCCCCATCGAACCCTGATGGATGCACCGTCTCATAAGTTCTAACGGAACTGGGTTTTAAAGGAACCGGTAAATGGGACGGGCACGTGACACACCTTAACTCTCTTGTTTGTTCAATAAAACTTTATTCAAAACAAATTTCACAGTCCGTGACATTCTTTAAACATTTCAAGAGTACAATTCACCTGTGTGAAGTATACATCATGACGTTTGATGCAATTTGAAAATTTTTTAACAAAATGATAAACCATAGCATCATTTTTATCTACATTTTTATGATATTTAGACAGAATTTGTTTCAGAGAAAGTCCACAAGCCTTATGACACAGGAAAAAAACACAATGCTGGCCACAACGGTCGGATGCAAAACTCTGTAGCTGACGATCCTGATATTGTATTCGTGAACAATGTTCTGTTAGAAAATTCAGGATGTTTTCAGGGTAATATTTAAATTCAGGCGATAGACCGTAAGAGTCAAAAAATGTCCCGAGGCCATTTTGTTCCACAGCTAGCGCCAACCAGTGTTCACCGGGTAAATGGACAGGATGAGTGTTTACCACAAAGTAGGCCGGTAGTCGAATGTTTTTTGGGACGGTAGACAGCTGATCAGACGCGTACACGCCACCAAAATAATCTCCCAGCAGGTTCGATAATATGCCGTCCAATTCGTGATTATCCATTAATAATAATCCACCAATACCTCTCTCTTTGAGTTTATCTCCAGAATGGAGTCGTAACACGCATACACAATGAGTGTAGCCGTGGCTCTCAGAGGTTCTCCAAAGCGCATCTCCATCCTCAGGTTGCCGGTGGAAACGGTTGAAAGCGCCTCCGAGTCATCCGCTGTGTTCAGATTAAAGGCAAAGAGTGTATACCCCTGTTGATATTCCAACCTATTAATCGATAGAGGCAAATCTTTCAATTGTCTTGAAGTGGCTGTAAACAGATTATAAAATTCTCTGACCGATGTTCCCTGGTAAAAAGTAGGTTGGAAGGCTTTCGATGGAATCTGTTTTCCGTCTCTGGACAACGCCAGATATTCCACATTCATGTGGCGAAAATTAAAAGGTGAAAGATCTCTACGTCCTGTGTAAGCCTCGTGATCCACTAATCCTAAGACGATATATTTAGGAATGGCGCCGAGAAAGAGGTTCTCCAGATTACATATCCTCGAATTTTGTGGAATGGAATAAGTTTTGACGGTCACACGTGAGAGCGGGTACATGGCGTTTGCTTTTAGTAAAGCAGACTCGTGACCCAAACGTACGGCGGGTGAAATATTAACTTTCTTCACAAAAAGCGATGCACCCAGCAGTTTCAGCTTGTAGGTGGAATCACGCGCCCCCATCAGGCAAAAAGCATCACACGCGCGTGTCAGTTTAATTCTGAGATCGACAGAATTTAAAAGAAGTCTTTCACAGAAAAATATATCAGAATGCAGGGGTCCTATCAGATCCACTTCTCTGGAGTTTTCTGTAAAAGTCGCTCGTTGATTAAGGCCTAAATTGCGCCCGTTAATTACAACGGTGGAATCGTGCGCGCCTGCGGTGTCTTTGAAGAACAATCCCGCGCTGAATTGAGAATTCAAACTCGCTTCAGAAAAGTTCAGCAGGGTTTCGATGATCGCTCTGTAGGGGTGCGTGGCGCTGGACTGTGAAATCAGACGATCGCCGAGAACCACGTCACATTGTGAGAAAATCGTGTTTATCGGGTAATTAATCAGACCGGTGGCAGCACCATCATCTAGCGGGCTGCCGTCATCGTTTGTAATTTTCACCCGCAAAAATAGAAGAGTGTCGTTTAAATCCAAATATTTTTCTCCATCTCCGGGGACAAAAAATTCTACAGGCCCGCCGTCCGTCAGGGCCGCTATGGGTAAAATTTCGCTTTAGATCTTATCTTCGATAGACAACTGAGTCATGGGTACGATGAAGAGATCCAGTTCACTCAGCGTACATTCTGACGATTTGCTGTGGAGCAGTGACATGATTAAAAAATATCAGAGCCCGTCTGACGAGACTTCTTCCTCTTTTGCTTGCGTTTTGTAACTGGAGCTTTGATGCGCCGGTCGCTTCGTGATGTAGATGTCTTTAAACGCCTGCCGGGGGGTCTTTTGCGAACACGCCTCGACAGAACCATGAGGCCTGACCCCTCTTGGGCATTAGGGTCATTGATTTTACCGACGGCTCTCGTCAACACATCTGACACGATTCCTGTAGCGGCCTTTTTGAGATGCGGTTTAGCCAGAGCAAATCCTTTTTTAACAAAAGGTGATATGAATCGAAACAGTCTTGAAAATATCGATCCAAAGCCACGTCCGTACATATAAGGAACACCGCTAAAACCTGGTAAACCATGACCGGCCTGAGTGACGTAATAATTGATAAAACGGTTGGGATCGTTTCTCTGCAGGTGATAAATCATGTTTGCAAGACGTACGAGCGTAACTGACTCTCTCACCCTGTTTCACGAGCGTTATATTATTGTATTTCTCTGATGTGCGGGCCTGAAATGAAGCCTCACCGTTGTTTTTCCGTATAAGAAGTGAATCGGCTCATTCTGATCAGATTTTATTTCGATATGAATGCTTTCTATATGATTCGTAGAAACGCTGATGTAATCCACAGGATTAAACACATGAGTGACCGTGTGACCGAAGGTCCCTTCAACTTTCACCGTACGTAATAAAGGCGCAAAGACGTCGCCGACCAACTGCTCGGTCACGACATCCGTGTAGCAGTAAAATGGATATAGACCGCCTGTTAAATCGGGTGGGTGAGGCGCCGATTTGATCGGTTCATCGAGGCCTGAAGTACCTTCAGGCGTCAACCACTCACCCGCGTTGAAACCTAACAGATAGGCCAGAGGCGCTAAAAATCTAAATTCTATTTCATCGCCGATCTGATATTTGAGAATGGGGTCGGGGAATCTGTGAATGAGATAGAAATCAGGATCAATCTTTCTCATAGCAGTCTCACATTCCATTCTAAGTGTTTGGATAGCTTTATAATATCCGAGAGTAATCGGAGCTCTGTTGATTTTCTTAGGTTCTTTCACTCGTCGCCATTCAACAAACGCACGATCGTTCGGTAAATTAAACCACGAGTGCACGTAAGTGATTTCAGACAGTCCCACTTGCCACCTGCCATTGAGATTGATGTGACAGGCTAGATCGGTTCTGTAACTGGCAATCGTGTTATTTTTAAACACTTCATTACTGGCGTTAGAGGGCAATGTGATATAAAAACCCTCCTCTTGTCTCAGATCCATTTTTTTTATTGTATCTGTTTTTTAAACGTTGTGCAGGTCTGAGGCTTGAATCCAACTGGAAAATTTTTGAGGCCAGCCAAGCCAAGTTTAACAAAAACTTGCTTCTGGCCTCTGTAAGTTTTGCGCTTTAAAATTTTTTCAACGTGGAAGGATCGTTCGGTCGATAAGTTTACTTTCTGCAATTCGGGTTTGTAAAATGACCCTTCAATTTTTTCCCCATCAAAATCTTTGAGTTTATAAACCGGCGGTGCTCGATGAAGACACTGGTCCACTGTGAACAGCTCGTGCGTGAAACTCTGCTCATATTTTTTATCAAAAACACCTCTGAGTTTGGAAATTCTCACAACATCACCCCTGTTAAACTTCATTTTCTTTGCAGGCTTCGGTGCGGTGGTCCCGTAAAGGTTGCGAAACACTTGCCATTGATTTTCCGTGTTAACTTCAAAGGGGGCCATTTTGATAGAAGTGTGGTAAGCTATGATTATAACCTTTCACCAAATCTTGAATCACATCTATGTAGCGATGGGTGTTTTTGGCTGTGAAATATCTCCACATTCTACCTTTTAGAGTCCTGTTAAATCTCTCCACAACGCTGGCCTTTACGCTGCTGGCTGTGGCAAAATGCACAATTTCGTGTTTCTTCATGAGGGCTTCAAATTTCTTATTAAAAAAATTCTTTACCGGAATCCGTTTGCAATTTTTTAGGGACACCGCTGTCTTTCAAAACTGAAGCAAAAGCTTCTGTAACATCTTTCCCCGATTTGTTTTTCAGGGCTCGTACATAGGCTTTCTTTGAAAATACATCTATGACGGTTAATAGGTAATTAAAGCCGTCGTTTGATTTTGACAAGGCCTGCATGTCGCATAAGTCAGCTTGAAACTGTTTTAGCGGCCCTGAGACAAAAACCTTATTTCTCGGAAAATGAACTCTTGCAGGTTTGTGAAGTGTATAGGCATCTTGTTCTGAGAGAAAATCGCGAGCCTTATCCGATGAAACTTTCTCCCCAATATCTTGTTGTAAACCGGTTCTAAACCTTTCCACACCACCGTAACTACCCTGATGTTCTGGTGTAAAATAAACCTTTTTCATTACCTCCTCCATCTCTGATGAATGGTTGGCAAAAATGATGCATAATTGTTTTCATTAGTTCTTTTTATTTCATAAATTGTACACACAATCTAATCAGAACTAAAATCTAACGACGCTACCGTCAGAAATAAAATCTAATCATACTGTAAAAAACAGCAGTCATCAAATATAATCACACAGTCTAATCATACTGTAAAAAACAGCAGTCGTCAAATATAATGAATAAAATCACACAGTCTAATCATACTGTCGTCAAATATAATCTAAACACTAGTCAGAACTAAAAACAGTCGTCAAATATAATGAATAAAATCACACAGTCTAATCTAAACACTAGTCAGAACTAAAATCTAATCATACTGTCGTCAAATATAATAATAAAGTTGTAGAAGAGACCCTCCGCAGCTCGCTCACTCCATCACCACACCGGACAGCGCGTCCAGGTCAGCTTTGGACAGGCGATCATACACCGGAAAAATGTCTTTGTGAATGGGCATCACAGCCCTGAATCCGTGCAGCTGCGTCACAGCCATGGTGAACAGAATCTCAGTGTCCAGAGGCTGGAAGCCGTGCAGACTGAGAAAACTTTGAAGAGCCGGAATCAGTTTAGGTGTTAAAACCCTGCGAATAATGTCCGTAAAGTGAAAATCGTAAAATAATTCATTTTCAGCTACGTAAAGACATTCGTGTTGCCGTTGACTGGGGTGATCGATCTTGCATCCGTGGCAGATGGTTGGTAAGTGAGCTTTGATCGCCATGTTGACCAAGTGAAGAAGACCCATTTTCACACGGTCTACTTTGTCTTCTGAAAACACCCAGTCAGGCAGACGGTGAGGCTCCTCATCGGTGCTCTGGATGTCGAGGGGTTGCACATCCTCCTCCTCCTCATGACCTGGCGGCGGCTCAGGGTTTGATGTCACCAAAGGTGGATCAGCCCCATCGACCCAGGGCCTGAATGGTACGTTCTCCGGAACCTCCATGATGGTGGGGAGTCGTGATAGGTTATCCTCTGGAAAACGCGGTGGCGCCGATGCGGGCCTTGGACTGCCGTTGTATCTCGGCGGTGGTGGTGATGGTAGCGATCGGGACCTCGGACTGGTGTTGTATCTCGGTGGTGATGAATCCGTTAGTACCCAGCTCGGTGGTGGGCTCCAAAGGTCTTTAAGGGTCGTCTGATTGTAGAACCCCGTCATGCTGATGCCTAGATCGTCTGGATGAAATGGCTTCTCACTGTAAGCTCTTTATAACTAGTGCTGGGTGGGGGGACGTGGTATGATGATGCAACCTCCTCCTCCTCCTCCTCCTAAGGCAGGTCTTAGAACTCCAGCTTTTTTCGCACTGTCAGAATGTCGTTCCAACAGCGGCTGGTACGAAAAAGTGAAGTAATACGATCCTCCACTTCATTTATTTTTTCACACCAGGCTTCGAAAGGTACAACCTGTAGAAGGCGGTAAATTCCGCATACAGAATGCACATTTTCCAGCACAAAAAAGAGCTCAAATCCTCTCACACGGACCGAGGCCTTGAACATCCACTCTCCATCCGCATCCTCTTCCCCCTCCCATGAAGCGCTGAATGCTGTCACAGCGTTCTGGATTTCATCCAACGTTGGAAGAGCTTGCGGCCCGCTGCGATTGACTGGCGGACGAGGTCTCTCATCATCATCTCTGTGCACCTTGCGTGGAACAGCCAGCCTGAGCACAGCCCAATCGTTGTAGGAGAGAACCGCTGGTGAGTTTGATAAATAGGATTTAAGAGGTTCCCCCTCAGCCACATCTTGGATTAAACACAGTTCCTTAGTGTCGTAGCTGAACCGGTACCCAAAACTACCGGAATAGCCGTAAGGCTCCAACTGCCATATTTGCTCCAAGATCTCTTTACCCCCGAAAGGAGGAACCTGCACTCTGCAGATGTAGAATGTAGATTTGCGGGGAGCTCCAATTCCAGCCGGCATCTGATGTATAGCGATGGATTTTTCACAAAGCATGATTTTTGACAGCGGCGTATCCACGCTCTCTTCTTTCACTTTTTGAGTTGAAGTTGAAGCGTCGGATGTAGTAGGCACCTCTTCCTCGCAGCTTGGTGCTTCATGCATCTCCTCGTGGTTCATCATTTTTTCTTAGAGCTCGGCTTTTCACCATTCGGACAGATCTGAGCTTTTAAAGAGTTATCCACTATAGCATTACACTCAGAAGGGAGGGGGCTGTGGGAACCACTGGGGTAACACAATAAGAAACTTCACGAGCCATTACACACATTAGCCTATGACGTGGGGGATCATGGACATCTGGACGCTCAACAATACGCCATTGATGATGCGGCGTGGGGGGTCTAGGCCATCTGGACGATCAACAATACACATGTCCATTTGATTAATGATACGGAAGGGGGGGGCAAAGATTGAACAATACACCTGTCCATTTGATTAATGATAGGAAAGGGGGGCAAGGTCAAGGGTCAAAATGAACAATAGGACTGAAAGGTCTAAAAGGTCAAAGAACAATAGACCTGTCAAAATGTTTGACGAAAGGTATCTTATTATGTCTCTAGCAATACACATAGCAACTTCTGATCATTCCATATCAATTTCAGATTTAAAATAATGTATTGATGTAAACCACCCCCACTTCCGGGTTATGTCACGCCCACTTCCGGGTTATGCCACGCCCATTCCGAGTACAGATACAGATACAGATAATTTAGTTGGTTGAACAGATACAGATAGTGGTGTACTCGCTCATCCCTAGTTTATGGACCTTAAGGTTTGGATTGGGGTGAGGGGAAGGTTAAATAGTCGAATAATGTCCATGTGACCGCGCGCGTCAAACAGTGACACCAGCGGAGCCACGTGACCCCAATCGTCTTATCCTGACGTGCTGGGGCGTCCCGATTCGTCATATTTTGACGCCTTGGGTGTGAGAATGTGTTGAACCTTCAGCTAAATGATGCACAACAGACTCCCTTTCATCACTTACAACGAGTGATGAGGATAATGTATAGCATGTTTATGAACAGAGAAAGATTTGTAACAATTTGTTACAAATCAGTAAATGGGTTTTGTCCTCACAGGCTCCCATAAAAAGAAACATGGAATCTAATATGGCGTCGCCCAGAGACTTGGACCCGCACCCATGTATTTTACATCTGATTTTTATAATTATGTCACAAAGCCGCGAATATTTGTCAACAACTGGACATCATTTCATTCATTTTCAACAACATTTTTGATGGATATTTCCAGAAATTAATGGTAAAAACTACAAATTGTCCCTTTAAGTCGAGGCACTCTCCTTCCCATCCTACCCTCACCCAAAATACAAATGCCTTGCTAATAAAAAAAAACCATGCTGTTGACCAACACCATTATTTAAACTCTGTGTTTCTTTAACGCTGCTTTAAGTGCCTCAAACTGCCCCAGTTATTTTAATCCAATTGAAATAAATGAGCTCATCTGTTAGGTCAGAGATAATCACTGTTTCCTGTTCTCTCCTAACAAAGGCTGTTTAAGAGTTTTCTTCAGCAGCTGAGATGTTAACAGATTATATCAATAACATGGTAACATTTTTTTTACTTCTGTTCAAGTAAAACCCAATAAAGGTCTCCATTGTCCTAAATCCCAAATTGATGCTGAGATTAGTCCATTGAGATTAATGTATGATAAATAACTAAACATTGATCAAAAGGACTTTTTGAGTCTAGTTTATTTAGTTTGACACTTTTCAGTTAAAATAATTACTACTAGAGTAAAGTGCAAAATAAGCTATTGGTGTGGGGCAAATTGCTGAAAGTCGGTCATTTCTGCTCTTTATTTAAAAAAACAGAACAATTCAAAAATTAATTACTTTAAATGTCTCACCTGGTTTGCTAAGTCTAATTTAAAAAATGCCAGCACACTGATTTATAAATCTTATTCAGCATCTGCAGTTTGAGCATCCTGATACATTTTGAAGTGCTGGAAAGATGCGACAGAATCAATTGGTCACTCTGAATCTGACTTTTCAACAACTCTGCTTGTTTAGTGAAAATTACTAAAGGTATTTAATGGATCATTTTTCCAGACACATTTTATTCCATCACGGCTCAACACATAATTAAACCTCATCGAATGTACGACACTTTTGTTTTCTTTTTAAAAACCTGATGGCGTTGCAAAGAAAGGGTGTTTAGAAGCTGCATTTCACCCGACACTAATGGTCTCGAGCATTTTACCGTGTCACACCTGCGGAATAAAAATGTAAAAAGACACATGATTATAATATTTAGTAACCAATGTGGAGTGTCAGGAATCACACATCAGAGGTGAGAGTGCTCTCTGTTCGGCTGGATGATGCATTGGTTTCCAAGTTGGAAAAACATACCATCCACTTGAACGCAAAAGTTCCAGATCTTATTTATGACCAGTGATCCTTCTGGTCGTTCATGAGGGTTCAAAATGAAAAATAATAAATAATAATAAAAAGGCCAGCTCTGAACCGAAACCCCTTTAAAGTGATTTGTGTCCAAACGTAACCATGCAACGCCGCTTTAACAGCTCTTTGTCCAGTGACCAAAGCCTACTGGTTGTGCAGCACCAGGCTTAAGACCAAAGGTGACAGATCATTTGCTGCTGTGGCCCCCAGACTCTGGACCTCTCTCCCCCTGAGCCTGAGATCAGTGGACTCAGTGGTCTCCTTTAAAAAAAAAAGCTGAAGACTCACTTGTTCAAGCTGGCTTATGACCACCACTCTCCCTTTATTCTGCTCTCCCCACCTATTCCACCTTCCTCAGGATCCACTGATTTCCCTCCTTCCTGTTCACTCTCTCTCTTTCTTAAATTTTTTTAATCACAATTGTCTATTTTTTGCTCATTTTAAATATATTTTCAACCATTTTCAATTTTTTTTAAATATTTTTTGGTTTTTATGAAGCGCCTCGTGATTTCTATCTTGAGAGGCACTATAGAAATTATATTTTCTTCTTCTCCTAACACGGGTGTGTAGGTTTTGAATATTCAGCTCAGCATCTGATGGGATCAGATATGTGAAGCCCAGGAAGAAGAGGGAATCCTCAGCGGGTCGATGTGAAGGCTGCTAAATTACCTGGAAGGGGCTCGGATTTGAAGTTTGTTTTAAGGGCTGGCTTTATGGGAGTAATGGAGAGCTAGCGCGCTAACACGGTGCACACAGGGTAACAAGCTCCAAACAACAGACAGAGGCAGGGAAACATAGCAGCACGACTCATGAATGGATGCCCACACATACTGGGAACAAAGCTATGTGCTCTGCTGCAAACCCCGCACACTAAAGCTCATGCACACATGCCTTGGTTTACAGCTGCTACCATTACTGCTGAAGATAAAAGGAGCAAACAACTCTTAATCTGAAACAATACGGTTTACTTGTGCCATTCTGATTGAAGCCCAGTCACTCTCGCAATGCTAAAGTCAGAATACCCATCTACGTTGACCTGAAATGAACTTTTATTACAGCAACAGAGGTATGATGTGAGCCCAGTGAGATCATCATGGGTTATGGCAAAGAAAATACATGAAAAGTCTTGATGAAAAATCCATATCTTAACAGTGAGACAGCTCTGTGAGTGACCTCTGTTCCAAGAAACAGAGATTCTAGATGTCAAATTAACCAGATAATGGCTAATCATTTTTTTTTACCGTGTTCTGTCTGGCTGTGAAGCAAGCAGAATTGATGTCTGAATGCTGGTGACAAGCCTTACAGATTTACTCTCAGGTGGAGCATCAAAGCGTCTGCTTTTAACGTCACGCCTGATACCTAAAACTTTATTGTTATTGTTTTTGAATGCTTTGTAATTCCGACCAGACACAGAGACAGAGGTGAAAGAGAAGGGAAAAGAAAAGGTGGGGGGGGGGGGGGGGGTTCCACAAAAATAAACAATAATGAACAAGAGTCTGCTTCTAGACCTGCAGAAAGAGACAAAAAAAATGCAAGAGGACAAAAGAATGGGACACAACAACAATACAACAAGATCAAGCTATCACTGCGTCAACTTGGAGAAATATATAATCAACATTGCTTAACTGAAGAATCACGATAATAAATCACAGTGCATTAAATGCCCACCATAGTTTTAAGACCTGTGTTTAACGTGCCCAAGCCCATACTTTTGAGAGCACCATGTGAGCACCTGTGTGTGTACACTCGCTTGTTTATGTAAGGTTTCTCTATAGGAGCGTCCAACAGAGAGTGTGAGGGACCACAGATCCGCCCCCCAAAGATGCGCAAGAGACGGGGGGAGCTCCAAGTCCCAGAGATCCAGGCGCTGCCCCAGAACACAGGAACCCCAAGGAGACTGCAACCAGAAAGGCCCCGCCCCCCTCGAGAGGCACAGAGGATCGCCCCGGGAGGCCACAACCAGCAGCCGGCAGAGTCCCGGGAGACATCAGCGGCAAGCCCACAGGCCCGCCTGCAGCCTCCCACCCCCTAGCCGGCCAAGCCCAGGACCCAGCGACCCGGGACCCAGCGACCCGGGACCCAGCGACCCGGGACCCAGGGGCGACCACCCCCGCCGGGGACCCAGCAGAGCCCAGGGACCTAGACCCCACCAGGCAGCCACCGGGATTGATCAGGCAGATGCCAAAATCTTAAACCCCCAGACCCGGTTGCCACGAACACTCAGGCAGACCAAGGCACAACCCCTCCGCACCAGGTGTGGCAGGGGGAGGGGGGACGAAGATCTATATCATCAAAAGAAGTTCCAGGAGAGGGGAGGAGTCAAAGGCCCCACCTGACATATACAGTCATACACAAACACAGTCATACACTCCCTCCCTCATGCTCACACATGCACATACAACCCAAGACTTACAAAAATGCACGCCGGACACCCACTCATGCTCCCCATACACACCCTATTCACTCTGGTCCCGGTACTGCTGCACATTGGGAACAACCATCACCGGTAACCAGAGTTTGACCCTTTCTGCTGGGGTGCTGATGAGCAGGCTCCCCCGCCCAACGCTGAGCACAGCAACCCACCACCCCAGACCCCAACCAGACAGCCAGATCTCCCTCCTAGCCTCCAGCCCCAGGAAGCCAAGCAACAACAGAGGTGTGCTAAGACCCCTAGTCTTCCTCCGCCTGCTCCAATATAGTGTTGTGTGATCATGAGGTGTATTCCATGGCTGTGGTGAGCGGGCAGTGCGGGCATCATCCGGCCTATGCCAGCTGCCACCGTTGCCACCGCACCACCCCACTTACACCCTCAGCCCTCGTGTATAAGTGCGGTTTAAAATTGGAAGTGGGCACCGGCACCCGGGAGGAGGCTGAGATATCCCCCTGCCAAATGCCGTTGAATATGCTCACCCCCAAGGCCCTAAGTGTGTGTTTGTGTGGAATGTCGTCAGTGGAAGTGTATAAGGTGCAAATAAAATTGGGGGGCAGGTTGCCACAGGAATGCGGAAATGGGGTCCATACCCGCACTCCCTGACTTGCCCACCCCCCAAGGTCCTATGTGTATATTTGTGTGATGATGTGAGGGAGCAGGAGGAGAGAAATATGCGGGGATGGGGAGGAATGGCTGGTTGGGCTTAGCCTTCCAGGGAGCCAGCTCCCCTACTGGCCCCAATAGGCACCTCTGTTGTCAAACTGCCACCCAGGGCATGGAGACCCCAGCCCATCCTGCCAAGGCCCAAAGCAGCAGCATTACAGAGCCTCACGGAGTCCGAGGGCACAACCCAGCCCCACCCCAGCAGAATATCTATGCCCATCCCTGCATTTGCACAACTTCCAGAATATATAAGACATGGGACATCCAGGGAAGGTTGTGTCCTCCCCCTCCTGGACCTCCCCCTCCCCTGTGATGGAATGGCTAATCTGAGAGGAGCTAACATCATAAAGCAACCCTAACTTCCAAAAAGTCATAGCTGGTAATGATTTTATGTCATCAGGAATTTAGAATATCTGCAATCCAAAACTGATGGTAGAGGAAAAGTTAATGAAATACCATTTTAATGATTACAGCTGTTTTTAAATGGCAGCAATTAGGGATGTGAATTTTAGAGCAACTCACGATTTGATTCGATTCCGATTCTTTGGGTGCCGATTCGATTCAGAATCGATTCTCGATTCTCAATTTAAATCGATTCACAATCAGTATTAACAAAGAGTGTCAGCTCCAGGATTAACTACTTTGTTGTGCAAGTTAGTTAAAGCTATGGGACATTTTTAAGAAGACGAAGAAGAAAATATCATTTCTATAGCGCCTCTCAAGATGAAAATCATGAGGCGCTTCAAAAAAACAAAAAATATCAAAAAAATTGTAAAAACATAAAAACGCATTTAGAAAATGTTTAAAAATATATTTAAAATGAGCAAGAATGAGCAATTGCGATTTAAAAGAAAAAATGTTAAGAAAGAGAGAGAGTGAATAGGAAAGAGGGAAATCAGTGGATCCTGAGGATGTCATGTCCCTGAGCAGAGGAACACGGGTTTAAAAGGAGGACTGAGACACTTCATTTCGCCGGATGATTGTACCAGTTCAGGTAGCACCAGCCACTCACCTTGAAACTTGTTAACTCGTGTTTTGACTCGCCTTCGACTTTTGGATTATTGACCTTGGATTGTATTTTCGGATTTGGATTTGGATTATCCCTTACACCTGTTTGTCTCGCTCAGGATCACCTCGTCATCTTCTCACCCTCGCTGTCTTCCCTTCTGGATTATTCAACACGTCTCGTCCTCCTCCACCGTTCCTGCTCGGATTTCCCTCTGCTGCCTCACTCCTACGAAATCTCTCACCCGCTGCTCAGCGTCCTTCCCGGCTTCCCTTCCCCTCATCATTCAACCTGGACACCTCAAAGACTCAAGCCGTCTTGGCTCCTCAGCACAGGACTTCCCTGTTGCAGTTTTCAATTACCGTTTATAATAAAGACATTTTTACTTTACTACTTTGGACTTGTGTGATGATTCTGCATGTCTTGGGTTAGGCACTTACCTCAAGCCATGAGAGAGGAAGGTGGAATAGGTGGGGAGAGCAGAATAAAGAGAGAGTGGTTGAAGAAGGTCATACAAAAGCCAGCTTGAACAAGTGAGTCTTCAGCTGCTTTTTAAAGGAGACCACTGAGTCCACTGATCTCAGGCTCAGGGGGAGAGAGTTCCAGAGTCTGGGGGCCACAGCAGCAAATGATCTGTCACCTTTGGTCTTTAGCCTGGTGCTGCACAACCAGTAGGCTTTGATCACTGGACCTCAGGGACCTGCTGGGGGTGTAGGGACTGAGAAGATCACCAATGTATGATGGTGCTTGTCCATTTAAGGCCATATAGACTAAACTGGTCATGCTCCAAAAGTACAAATTTACAATGTAAAATAAAGTGATTCTAAAACTGTAAACAGAAACAATCTTTTGACCAAAGGGCAACATTTATTTTTGCTTACCTTGTAAAAATATAACAAATCTGTAGTTACCTAACAGTAGCTTTGAAAGTAATTCGGTCAAATACTTTTCAAGTATGTGTAGGAACAAGTTACATGAGTAATCCTGAGTACTCATTTATCAACTTAGAAAATAAATATGAGAATATCTCAAATTTCTGAGTATGGAAAAAATGACATTCAAGTGCTTTCTTATCAGCAGATTCAAACATAAATCATCTCAATTTATGGGACCACAAAAGTAAACGGAGTACTGACTCTCCTAACAAAGACCAAAATGTGCATCTCAAACCTGTAACATGCCAAATATTTCAGTTTTTGCAATCGATTCTGAATCTTTATAAAGAAGAATCCCGATTCTTGAATCAATTTTTTTCAGCACCTCTAGCAGCAATTAATTTGTTAATCCAGTCTGATTCATATTCTAGTAGTTGCTTATTAGTGTAACCAGTCAATAAGTCAGATTAGGTCTAACTGATACCTTTTAGAATGTAAGATTTAATTTATTAAATATTTATTGTTGCCCTTAAAATAAATGTACTACATTTGAACACTGGATTTATTCATCTTTTTATCCCGTGGGAAGAGGGCATCGAGGCTGCCAATGAGCACAAGCGTTCCAGGTATGCAGACTTAGTGGAGGAATGCAGGAAGGCTGGCTGGAAAACCATCATGTAAGGGCTTTGTTGGGTCTTCAACTGTTCATCTGCTCCGGCATGTGGGATGCACAGGAGCAGGGTGCCGCAAAGCCACGAAGGAGTTGGCAGAGGAGGCAGGAAGGGGAAACTTTTGGCTGTAAGGAGGAAGAAAAGGGGTTGTGGGGGAACAAACATCCAGGGCATCAACAAGGAGAGATCCCTGCCATCGCTCCATCACCAGGAGACGTACGGGTTAAAGGAGCGAAATCTCCATGGTTGGTGGTCCCCAGCTGATGACCCGTTTACGCCTGGTGAGGACTGTAGAGGGGTATAAGGCACCGGCGGAGGTGCGTCAGGCAGTAATGCCCAGAGCACCAACCTGTATCCTCATCATTAACCTGTTTGATCAGACTCTTCAATAAACTTATTTAAAGTCTTGTACAGGCTAATGACGTCCTAAAATAAATGTTTGCAATATTTCACTTTGTTAATAATCTATATAATATGAGTTTTGGGTTCTGAAATTAATAAAAAACTATTTCAAGAGATTTCTGTTTCTTGGAGCTGTGCCTGCATGGGTATTTGAACAAACTGCTGATGTTATTCTTTGTGTGAAAAGATTCTTCTGTTGGTGACATGCCTTTCCCAACATATATAGTCCTTGGTTTCTCTGGAGATAAGGATGCTACATATTGGCTTTTTTTTACCAGCATATGCCGACATTGTCGACTTAATGAACCTATGTGCAAAAAACCTTATAGGTCACTAACACCACATATCTTCTATCACAGTGGTTCCTAACCTGGGGGTCCCGACCACCACAAGGGGCGCCAAAGCCTCTTAGTGGGTCGCCAGGACCTCTCCACTTTAAGGGGTTAAAACTTCATTTATTACTTGTTTATAGCTTACATTTTGCTCACATTTTTTCATGAGTGAAAAGTTTACTGATATTAAGACAGGAAATAATTAGTACAGAAAAAGTAACACACTTTTAAGAACATTTTGCTCAGCTCACTGTTTTATTTTCAAGTGTCAAAAGTTCATTAAAGATAGGACTGGTTGATTAATCACAGCCTTTACAGTAAATAATCTAGTATAAACAGTAATATACACATTTAAGTACATTTTGCTCAGTGTATTCTTTATGTGTCAAACGTTTATTGAAAGGAATGATTGATTTATCAGTGTTTACAAGAAACAATGTGTTCAGAAAAGTGATACAAACTGTCAAGCACATTATGCTCTGATTGGTTTTGTTAATGACTTTGTTCTGTACTGGAGCCTACTATTACTGTTATCTATTGAATCAAAGCATATAAAAATGTGCTTGAACAATTTTATTATTTCTTAATACTGTTTGTACTGGAAGAGAGAATGGGAGGGGGTCGTCAAAAATTTTACTGGTAAAAAACGGGTCCCTTGGGAAAAAGGTTGGGAACCACTGTTCTATCATACATGCTTACATTTTAAACATTTATTGTGCAAAAATGACAACTACTTCAATGTAGAGGTCAGTAATCGGTAACGTGCCATGTTTATTTACAGTGGGGCAAAAAAGTATTTAGTCAGCCACCGATTGTGCAAGTTCTCCCACTTAAAATGATGACAGAGGTCAGTAATTTACATCATAGGTACACTTCAACTGTGAGAGACAGAATGCGAAACAAAAATTGAAATTAATAATTAAAATCATATAGGACACGGTTGTTTTAAGGTTTGAACGTTTAAATTGGTCACTATTTTTCAATCAATCAACTTTTATTTATATAGCACTTTATCCTACAATACATGCAACTCAAAGTGCTTAACAAATTAAAAAGGCCCCGCATACCCACATTCCCTCCCATCCCCAGAATTTTAAAAACAGTCTGAATTAAAAACCCCTTCACAACACTCATCCTCCGACACACACACACACACACACACACACACACACACACACACACACACACATACATAGATGCCCCCTTCCCCATGGTAAAAAAAACACGATTGACTGAGATCAGATGAGCCAGACCATAAGGATAAGGAAACTCCATCAGGGGAGCCATCCGCCCCGGCAGCAGCAGCCGAGGCAGTGACACATTTTTAGTCACACATTTGTAAAAGTGCTTGGTTTTTTTGAAAAAGCAGTGGGGCAAAGTTGGAGAACCTTGAAGCAGCAATAACCTGAGTGGTAGAGCTGCTCCTTAACCTCTGTTCCGTTACCATTTCCTGCCTTTAATTTGCAGCTTTTCTGATCTTAGGCCCATTCATCCCAGCTTTTCACCTTCAATAGCTCACGCTCTTTCAGCTTAAATTCCGAAATAGGCTCTTAACTCGGACAAAAGGTAATTTGCCAATTACAATGGTATTCATTAATGTCTGGCTTTCGCCAAAGACCACTCTTCATCTTGTGTTTCATTATTCATTCACACCTTCCCGTCTTCACCCTAACACTCCGAAACGCAGTCAAGTTTTTCTTTTCTTCCTTTAACACATTAGTTTTTCAGAAACACAGCCGCTCAACCTCTCCGCTGCTTTCATTTTTGCTCTTTTTCTTTAAGCCTTTGAGACTGCTCGCCTCCTCGTGTCCTCTCTTTATTCTCTGTCTTTACTGAAGGGTACATGAGCGGACCGTGTAGCAGCTGTATTTCTGACAGCACTAATAAGGCTTATGTTTTACCTTGACTGTGGGCAACAGCGGTATTATTCCCCCACTCATCTACACAAGCATTGCAAGTCGGGAGACACAGACACCAAACTCTTGCACGTCTCGTTGCTGTTTCAGTGGAAATTAACATAACCATGTGCGGCTGCTTTTATCACATCACATTTTCTCACACTCGGCCACAGAGGGAATCAAACCGCTAACCTGCTAGTGCTGCTTCACCAACTGAGAGTGCTCCGCTTGCAGGGATTATTCAAAAATATTCTGAAGCATAGGGGACCAGAAATGGAGCTTTTTCTACCGTTTCTACACAGGTTCTAAGTCTGCTGCAGTCCAGTTAGCAGCCTAGTCAAAATACAAATGAAAACGCTAAACACTGTAAAGATGGGCGGACACTGTGTGACTTTTTCACTCGTAGCACTCATCTTCAGCTCAAACTGTACGACTTCCTCGCAGGGCAGATCTCATGAGCCATGTGCTCACACTGTACGACCACGTTCTCGGATGAGACCTGACTGCTCACACTGTACGTCTGGTAGCAACACGTCAGACGTTTTTGTCTTCCCTGTTGTCCTTCGGGAGTGCTGCAGGAGGACACACGGGGATTTATGGGGGTTAGATGAGGAAAACAAAATAAAGAAAGTAAATCTGTGTTTTGTGATCAGTTTAATTTGACATGAACACGACAAACACGCTTTCTTGACAATCCTTGTCACTGTGTGCAAAAAAACCATTTAGAAATAAAAACGAACAATGTGTGTTATTAGGGAAATAACAGGCGAGCGGTGTTAATGCATGATTGCGCATGCGCCGTGAGCGGTTCTGATACTTTTTGGGTCGCAGCTGCTCCCAGTGCCGCTGCTCGCAGCGCCGCTTCAACAGTGCGATACCCTCACGAGGGATGAGCAAAATATCAAACATGCCAGAAGTCCGTGCGAGCTCACGATTGCTGATCGGTAGCTGGTCACGTGATGTTAATCGCCTCTCGTAACCCCCTGTATACTACACGATGCGGCGGTTATTGGGCCGGTGAAAACTGCGCTGGTGATTGATTCAGCCCTGGGGGTGTAATCCACGGGAATTGGAGCAGGAGGGGGAGAAACCGCTGGGTCAGGGAAAGACAGGTGGCAGGGGGGCCTCTAGCAGTTCGCACCGGTCCGTGCCGGGGGTGGGGGGGGTGGGGTGGCGGTGATGGGCCGGTGAAAACTCCGCTGGTGATCGATTCCCGTTTAGGGGTAAAATTCATACCCCCCAAAAACTGTTGCATTCAAGTATTTTTGCATCCATTTAGTCACATAAAGTAATACATATTATATATATACATACATAGTTATATATGTCTACATAGGAATATGTATATATGTATCATAAACAATAACAACACTAAGAAAATAAGACAAAAACATAAAAAACCAACAAAAATCTGCAAATGTGATGCCAATATAGCTGCCACCTAATGATGTCATAATATGCACATTATGTGAGTGAATTTGTTCCTATCACAAAATTTGGCTCATACTGAAGATTCTTCAAATTTACAATATTCCTCTATCTCTAACCAGATTTAAGCTACAAGCTCTTTAAATAGTGATATAAAAAATTCACATTTTACTGAAAAATCTATGGCGCCTAAAGGGTTGACTGCATGAGGGCTCATTTCTGCTGCTGTGGCTTGTCAAATCCAACATTGCTGCTTGTCACAATTCTGCGACTTTGGCGCTTAAAGGGTTAACTAATAAATAGACAGCTACAGTTTATAAACCCGCCTCTCCCATATTCCAGTCAGAATTCACAAGCAAGCTCCTCGGATGAGAAGTGACACGTCTTCAAGAAACCAAAGAGGTCCAGTTGTCTTTGAACTATTTGGATTACCGTGACCTGGATGACTGAAAGCCATCACCAGCATATCCTTCACCACCCACCTAGGATAAAAACTTGCGTCTACACCACCTCGTTTTCAGCTCCAGTAAATCGTGAAGCACATTCAGAGGCATGCCAAGCCTGTAGCAAATGCTGACAACGAAGAATTCTCAAATCTCCACTTTGGTTGTAGGTTATTGAAAGAATGGTTTTGATGCCCTGTATCTTCACTTTCATGTATCTGACAGGCCAAACTGTAGAAAAGTATCTTCATTATGTGGGATAGCCGGCGACGTAGGGTGTAAGCCAGACTGGGCGAGGAAGAACA
The DNA here is from genome assembly GCF_043380555.1 of Nothobranchius furzeri. Taxonomy (NCBI): domain Eukaryota; kingdom Metazoa; phylum Chordata; class Actinopteri; order Cyprinodontiformes; family Nothobranchiidae; genus Nothobranchius; species Nothobranchius furzeri. The sequence continues at coordinate 58,075,040 of NC_091742.1, forward strand.
TAAAGTTCTGAATATATACAGTTTTTACTGTTATGAATTATTAAAATATAATATGGTTATTTGTGAGTGAAAATGGGGTAATACAAAACATTTACCTTATTTCTTCGGAAATCCACACAGATAAAGGAGACAAAAACACTTAAAGCCCTAGGCCTTCTTTTCTTTTGAGAAATCTGCTTGAAAATGAATTACCCACAGTTTATTGAGTCTATTTCTCTAACCGCAGGGTTCATTTGATTACTTTTGGTCTCATTTTAATAGGAACTCTTGTGGAACTTTGTTGAGATGTGTAAATATTAGTGTATGTATTATTGATGAAGTGTAGATGGACATGGAACACTGTAAAACGTTGATCTTCTTTTCTTTTCCCCATGAAAAGGTTTGATTTCAGAGCAAATATCTTTTTGGAAAAAGGTGGCAGTAGCTTCAAACTACAGTGAATTCATAGTTTTACATCTTGACCTTGGCTGTACAAAGTTTGAGTTTGATAAAGAAAAGAACAGCAGTTTTACCGAGGTTCACATACAGACGCTACAGCTGCGGTATAAAATGGCACAATTTGGCACAGTCTGTACCTTTTGATTTCTCTCTTGTATAAAAATATATATTTTAATTATTATGTGACTAAATGGATGCAAAAATACTCGAATGCAGCAGTTTTTGGGGGGTATGAATTTTACCCCTAAATTTTTATATTTTTCTTAGATCAGTAACATCGACGGAACTGAATTTTGAATCCAAAAGAACAGATTTATTGATAACAACTTGTAAATATGTGCAAACTGAAAAAGGAACATTAAAAAAGGTAGCCACGGTTCAGACGTTTAGTTTAGATGCGCAGCTTGACGATATTTATTGAGCATGAATTTTACTGCTAAACTTTGAGCCCGAAGAAAATTTTCTGCAAAGTGAAATGGGAGGAGAGGCTCATAGCAAAAATTAAAACCCTAGAACTTTTTTATGAATTAAGAAAAGTAAATGAGATAAATACAAAATGTCAGAACAGGACACATGAATCAACTGACATCAGGATGAAAATAAAACTTCCGATTTAAATAAAAAATATTATGGAAAAACAAGCGGTTGATAAAAGGACTCGTAAAAAATATGAAAATGACCTACAAATTAAAAGTTGGGAGTTCGAAAAGCATCGAATAAATCAGAAAATGATCAAAGGGGATTACTAGGAAAATGAGTTGTGTAGGAAGAAGTTTGCAGAACTGGAAGAAATAAGTGGAAAGTTTAATAATGTGGTTGGAGAAGTGAATAACATCGAGTACAGGTTAAAAAGTCACTAAAAGAGAGGCAACTGAAAAAAGAACAGGACGATTTTTTGAGAGAATTGTAAAAAAGGAAATAATCAATTCAATGTGAAAAAGAAAGGCTGGATGAAGCAGTTCAGTAAAATGTCAGCTCACCTCAAGAAAAGTCCTAACCCTTTCTACTTTTTAAAGAAAATGACCTATCAGATAAAAAAGAGATGATTCAGAGGTTCCACTTGTATTTGTATTTAAACCCCTTTGACTTCAAGCCCGCCCCTTTGAGTCCAAAGGCAACATTGTTCCATGCCCTGCCTTTATGTATTAATTCGTACTTAAAATAATACAACTTCCTTATTCTTCTGATGGTTGACAATGAGCAAAGCACACTTAGACTCTAGTGAAACTAGCATTGCTAAATATTTTCTCTCTATTGTGACCTCTAGTTTCCTGGGATTCAACTCTGTCTGAATGTTGTGAAGTGTTAGAATCATCCTGCTATACCCCGGATGCATCAGCCCAAGGCATTAATGAAGATACAATCATCCTGGAACTTGTACAACACAGCTATGATGATCCCCTTCACCCCAGTGCTCCCAGTAAATGACAGAATGGTCTTCCATGGTTGGGATCCTGCGGCTTTCCCTGTCCATCATGGAGACATTATTCCTCCAGTGCATCCTGGGGTGACCTGGGGACCTCCTACTGGCAGGACATTCTTAAAACACCTCCTTTGGAGGTGTCCAGGAGGCATTGTCACCAAATACCCAGACCCCCTCAGCTGCCTCCTCTTAACTAAATTGTTTAAGATTGGAAACAAACACAGAGACTGAAACAAAGAGTGACTCACCAACTTGGTGCCTCGTATCTGGCTCTACAGGAAACAACTCCTCTTATGAAAAAATACCCTGATGGTTTTTCAAAAATGCGCCTCATTAAATCAGCCGATGGCTCTTTGTTCGCTTCTCGCTGCACCTCTGGCGCTTGGTTCGATCCATTAATCGCTGGGATGATTTGATTTGTGCCTAACTTTCTTTTGATTCAATGGCGCTTTAATCAGGAAATGTGCAGGGAAGTCCCCGAGCCTCACATCAAGAGCTGGTGCTCGTAAATCCAAATTATCAAAAGAATGCAGAATTTGGGAAAAGCTGTATCTCTGTAGATTCACATTGTGTCTGATGCTCGTTAAACTTGAGTTATTATGAAACAAAGAAGATGGAATCAAGATTTAACAACATCTTTTGGGGAACATTTGGGATGTGGACGATTTCAAATCCGCATGAATACTTTATGAGTCCAACGCTGTTTTTCTGACGATCAGCCTGACAAATAAACACAACAAAAGACAGCGTTCACCTCCTTTTTCCAGCTTTCTTTCTATTTATATGTTGTCCTGGACACACACAAGCACACACCTACACAGGTGATGTGGACATGGTAAAGAGTGTGTTGCAGCTGTGTTAATGATAAAAGGGTGGAGTTGGTTATCAGAGGCTGAAGTCCTGCACAGAACAAGTCTGCCATCTACTGAAGAGAGGAGGATCCACTGGGTTTGTTACAGTTTATTTAAAGGAATCACCTTTTATTATTGCTCCTCATTACAGATTATTTGATGTTTATGCTGGGCAAAAAACATTTTTTAGGAAATGAAAACACAAAAGTATTTATAATCAAACTTGAATTAGAAGTAGAATTTGTATCTTTTTTCCTCTATATAATCATTATCGGTTACAGATCTCTAAATTTGTGTAAAATATAATGAAATAACAATGTTTTTCTGCATTTTAAGTAGTGTTCTTGGTACAGATGGAGTGGTAGAGTTTAATTTCAGCCACTTTGTGAATAATGTATAACTGTTACACGCTTCAGCTTCCTAAACAGCCTTAGTTCAGAGAAATAAGTTTTCATTCTACAGGACTGATGGGCTAAAGGCTAGTCTTGAGTGCAGTCAAGGTCAAAGTTTATCACTGATGTTTTGCTTTGAGCTATTAAGTTTCATAGCAGTTATTTACTGTAAGAAAACAAAAAATGTATAAAACTATGGCCTGGAGGCTTTTATATGCAATGTCAGGAATGCAGAACTGTCAGGTTCACAGGTGGCAGGAACGGCCAATCACATGTTAGCAAGTATCAGCAGAGCCAATAGATGAGCTTAAGGACGTTCTGATGGGAAACGGGCTTCAACACAAGCAGTTGTTTTCTGCTTGGTCCTAGTGCTCAACCAGTGTCTATTTAATATAACGTAATATTGTTTTTGGACTGTAGAAAGTGCAGGGGACACAAATTTACTTTAGAAAAAGTTGGGGGACATGTCCCCCAGTCCCCCCCGAAACTATGTCTATGCCTACGTTGACTTGAATATAGTAGCTCCTTCTCTAATTATTGATTCCCTATATTATTATTATTTCACTGTGTTTATTTCTTAATTCTAATTTTTGCCCATCATTCTTTTCTTTTTCCAACAAGTATTGTAGCAGTTTCCTAATGTTGTGATTCTCGCATATATGGCAATAAAACCCTTCTTATTCTCATTCCCGCCTGTAAATGCAGCAGTTTTGGCGCAACCACCAGTGAAGTCAGCAGGATCGGGGGGGGGGGGGGGGGGGGGGACCAGCTGGTGTGATCAGCTCAGAAAAGCGTTTCTTTTTCACGGAGATCGGCCGCAGATTCCTCCTCCGGTCGGCATAATAGGAATCAAAATAAAAAACTTTGAATGATTCCGGGAAATTTAACAGTTTGTCCCGGTTCCAATCGATGCTCGATGCCCAACCCTAGAGACCTTTTAGGATAGATGTGAAGCATCTTCAGTCAAAAAGAGATGAAGACCCGTACACTTAAACAAAAAATAACAATGAATAAACTTCTATAATTGTCTTGCCCTGGATGAAGGAGAGTCTATACGAACATATTCCTGATCATATCTTTTGGAGCAACAATAATGTGACTAGGGATGAGCGAGTACACCACTATCTGTATCTGTATCTGTTCAACCAACTAAATTATCTGTATCTGTATCCGTACTCAGAATGGGCGTGGCATAACCCGGAAGTGGGCGTGGTTTAACCAGAAGTGGGTGTGGTTTACATCAATACATAATTTTAAGTCTGAAATTGATATGGATTGATCAGAAGTTGCGATGTGTATTGTTTGTTTGAAAACTATTTACAGAGCAGCCTCAGAATTTAGATTAAATATTTTTGATCACAATAGTAAAGAAACTATTACAGAACAAGTTTTTCAATAAAATCAGAACATTAATATTTAAGTGCATGGATTAATACATCTGAACTCATGCAGTAGGAACTAGGAAATATGAAATGCTAGAACCAGACACAACTTTATATATATATTTTTTTATTTTAATTTGATTAAACAGATTTTTTTCACAACGTTCTTGGCATTTTGCCCCACACAAAGTTAAACAAAACAATGTTGATTAAGGTGTGTGTGTCTGAGAGAGATAGAGAGGGTGAGAGGGAGAAAGATGGAGTTAAAAAGAAAAAACCCGACCGGAGCGGAGGTAGTGAGTTAATGCAGCACGTCAGCTCTGTCTTGTCAAATGCACCATGTACAGTAATTTACGAAAAAAGTAACTTTAAATATTCAACTGAAAAAGAGGCGAGCTGAAGAAAACCTAGGGAAAACTGAAGAAACGTTAGCAACAGTGAAGCAAGCACAGCGAGATCCGTTACTGTCTGTGTGTGTGTGCGTGGATGAGCCGGACGGACTGTGCTTCCGGCAGGCTAGAGAGTTTTGTGTGTAGGGAGGGGTGGGCACTCTATGTGACTGGCCAATCACAGAGCGTGAATACAGTCAGTTACCCAATAAGGATTTTCCTTCAGCACGATTACAGATATTTCCGAGGTTTACTCGTCTCATGCTAGTATTCGTCAAAAATGCTTTATCAGTACCGGATACTCGTCTGAAACGAGTATCCGGCTCATCCCTAAATGTGACTGTTTCCTCTAGGTTTGTAAAGATACCATCGATCTTCCCAGAGATCCACGTGACACTGGACCATCGGCTGCAGACCCGGGGACCGCAGAGTCAGGGTCTGAAGCAGGGGGGTCCGGTGTCATGTGGATCTCAAGGAAGATCGGCTGGTATAAACTGGTTTCGTATCAGATGCCACAGCTGGTGTAGCGGTGGAGATGGGGCATCAGTGGTTGTTTGTTAGGCGAGGAGGGTTGATTCCAAAGCTGGGAGATGCGGTGAAGAGACATAGCGAATATCACTAGCTGCCACATAATCACCAGACACGACCTTGGGCTGTAGCAAAACAATCAAACCAGGTGGAGCTCCGGAGGGGAAACGGCAGCACCACTCAGGCTGAAAGGCAGCAACGTGTTCGCCAGGGCAGGTGATCCAAGCTACATCGTGACTGACCTATCGGAGTTCCTGATGCCTCCTAACCTGGATTAGCCACAAGTAATCGCGGTACATGGCTCTGGTAAGCCGCGGTGGAGATGGAGCGAACAGCTTAGTCACTGCGGCTAGCAGACGAGCACTGGAGCATGTTGGGAGAAAGATGTCATGCTGCAGGGGTAGAAGAGACTTGAGTAGAAGTAACTATTGGATGCTTCTTGGAAAAAGTAGTTTGGCAAGTTGGGAGCGGATCAGGAGCTTTAGTATGAGGAAAAGAAGAATTAGCAACTTGAGGTGAATGTCTGTGTCAGTTGGAGGCTGATGTCAAGCTGATAGCGGGCGGGGATCTCATCATTTGCCGGTGCCGAGTGTTGGACGTGACGACTACGTGACAAATTTGACGTGTCTTTTGATTTCATTGTTTGTTATTTAAAGTAATTATGTACATCAACGGCATAGCTAGTCTTTTCTTATTCTTAGTTGAATTAGCAGACAGCATGCTTGCATGGTGCACTGCTGCCCCCTGCTGTTTCTTTCAGGTTATAGTCATTGTGCAAACGCAAAGCTCGTCATGTGGATGGCCATGGAGCGTCGACCACAGTTTATGTCATTAAAAATGTAAATTTTCATGCTGAGAGGAATATTTACAATTTATGTTGGTGAGAAATATTCATGAAAAAGGGCAAGTTTGTGCACCCGATGCACAGAAATTGGTTGTACATAGGTAAAAATATTTCACACTGGAGCTTTAAAGCGTGGAATATGAAACAATAAAAACTAGTTTTCATATGTATAGGCTATTTAAATGTTAATATAACAGCTATAGAATTTTAGTTTTTATTTATTATAAAACAAATAAAAAATAACTAAGATTGGCCCTCACCACCTGTAGGTCCTCCACCAGGAGGCAGTAGACATGTGTATGGTTGGAAAGGGGAAAATTTAGATGAAAGTACTACTACTAATACTCCTTTTGGACAATTTTTGGTGGGCATGTAAAAGTTTGAGCATGTAACACTGGTTTTGGCAGCATTACACTAGCTACCTGGTGCTTTTAAAATATGTTATAAGGTCTTTTATTCATTTTAAAAATTTTAAATGTATTGAATCTGCCTTATTTTCCAGACTTACCACAGCCATGTGTCCCCGCCCCTTATTTTACGTCTTTAAGATGCTTTATAAATAAAGGTTGAGCTGAGTTTTGGTCAGAAGTAGTTAGATGTGAATATGCAACATGTTCAGGTTTTTATGTAAAAAAGAATAAATAATAAAAAAAAGTTGAGTGATTGTAACTCTACCTGTTAACCTGTCTTAGCTTTTTCTAAATGTTTGCACTTTTACAAAACAAACTGATTTATACAGTTTATACTACAACGAAGCATTGATAATTTGTGTTGGGATACTGAGCAGCAAATACTACGAGTTATGTCTACCACTAGGGGGCAGGATAGGAGAGGAGAACATAGGTAGGACAGAAGAAGTGAATGAGGGAGTTAAGATGAATGCCTGATTCCGCTACATGCGACGCATATTTGATTTGAAGGAAAAAGGAATTCTGGCCTATTCATCGTGATACTTTCTGACAAAACTACCAACCATAACACTATGATACCATTCAAAATGTCTTTAGGAACTTTTTTCTCATTGGCCTTGGTATGCTTGTCTTTTCTTTGTCAAATTTAATTTATCGTTGAATGTGTTTTCGGCTGTTGTTTTTATTGAAAGGGGGAAACTACCAGACAGCTTGATCCACATACTATTGTAAAAGGGAAATTTACAGCTAGTTACAACTAAATGTTGGTGTGGTTTGTCTCAGAATTGGAGAAATGTCACATTAAGAACACAGTTTTATAAAAAATAACTGGATGGCTTAATACCCAGTGACATAAATTACATCACAAACTGACACGAGTGTGTGCGAGAGACGGTTCATTAAGTGTGTGTGATTTGTTCAGGTAACAGTAAAGGAGAGTAGGAGCAGATAAAGGGATTTGTCATCAACTTGAGGCACGAGAACAGAGAAACCTGGCAGAGATGTGCAGACTTATCACTTACAGGTCCAACTGAGACTCGGGCGCTCCAGACCTGTGTGTGAGTAGGCCGGTCGAGTCTCTACGGTCAAAATTTGCTCTTAAGATCAGCTTATTAGGTCCACAGTAGGTGTAACTTAATGAACTCAAATTTCAATAATTTGTTGTACTTAAAAAAAATAATCTAAACTAATTTTTAAGAGTGCCAATCGAGCTGTTTTTTGGGAATTACTTTGCAATAACCTTAGCTTTGGCAAAATGTATACACTTCAATATATGAACAGTATAAGAACTATAAAAATAACTATAATCAAAAGAATTGTTAAAACTGCTACCAGTGACTCATAGGGTCACCATGGTAACCACCAGTGGTTAATTGCATCTGGCAGCAAACTTGAGCCCACAGGAGTAGAAAGTAAGTCTCACACAAGCAGTCACTGTACAAAACCTCCAATTCCTAAACCGTAAGTGGAAGTAGCATCTGGTTGTCACACATGTCAATTTTCATCTGTCTAAAGTGTTTTATGTAGGAGATGTGACAAGTTAAAAAGACCCTTCACTTCTAGTTTGGAAGAGAAAAGTTAGAGCTGAGATATAATGGGAGCCTACTGGAGTTTGGAGGGGATTCATGGTGGGGGCAAACCAAAGGTCCTGTAGCTGCAAGAGTTCCAGTGGGTGAAAGAAGACAAAAATTCCTACATTTTAAAGTTTAAACTGTAAAGGAAATGTAAAGTTTGTGAAAGTAGGAAAAGATTGTTTGCAAAGAGTTTGGAAAGTTAAGACAGCTCAAAAGTTGGAGTCACATCAACAAATGTCAGCCAAACTTTTCATGGTGAAAAGACCCCAAAATTCATAAATTGTGTAAAACCCACAAAAGATTATAAATTTAAAATCCAGCTTGATTTCTTTTACTTTAAATTTTGTAAAGTTTACCTGAGATGTAGAGGCTTCAAAGAATGGAAGGTTTTCTTACCTGTTTTGGAAAATCCCCATTGTTGTGAACGGTAAAATTTGTTTTCAAATTTTTCTTACGCTGTACCACCAAAAATTCTGAAGTTACCATTCCTTATCAAGGTGCATGTTTGGTATCTTTTTCGTGGTGTTTTTTTAAGCTACTTGACACAATAGGAACCCCAAAAAATAAGAAATGAAGCAACACTGTTACTAATGTCTTCTTCGAAAACCCGTATGTATGTCTGATCAACATTAAGGGTGTCTTTTTGGGGTTTTGTTGCCCTAGTGTCTTCACAACAGTTTGCCCTCTGGCTCAGAAGCGCCACAGGCCAACAGGCAGGGCAGGCAACTGCTGTCATGGTCTGAGGTAATGATTTAACCCAAGACATGCAGAATCAACACACTGGAGCAGGATGTGAAAAAATAAAGATTTATTTGGTAACTAGAACTTAGGGTGCACTGGAAATCCAGTGAATGGGTAAACGGGAGCAGCGTCTGAGGGAAGGGAAACAGAGGTGAGTCCTTGATTGAAACTGTAGTGTGGTAGAGGATGAGTTTGGTAGGAGGACTTACAGCTGTAGCGTGGTGGAGGATCTCCAGGGAGGGGTGAGCTGGGAGAGTGAATGAGTATTCCGGGGTGATGAAGATCGGCAAGGTTTTACAACCGGAGGGAAGGAGAGAGAGAGCCTGTAGTGCTGGGAGCAGTTAGTGCCGTGAGGAGGACGGGAACCGGGAGTGAAGTCCAGACGTAGTATGGTCGAGTAGTAAATCCAAAAGGTCTCAGCGAGGAGGTGGTGTATGGAAAGATGACTGAGCCTGAGACAAAACGAGAACAAAATCTGAGCAAAAGATCGCTAGCAAAAAAACACGTTTCTAAAGTTCAAGGCTAAGGTTTCAAAGTTCAAAGTCTAAGTTCCGACAGTTCAAAGTCAAGGTTTCAAAATCGAGTTAACACTGTGGCTGGGACTCTACCAGTAGGCGTAATTATCCGGCGGCCTAGCAGTGTCCTCCGTCCTCCTTATGAAGGCCACCCACTGATCAGCTGATTGATTGCAGCTGCTGCTCTCTCTCCTGAAAACAGAACTCACAAGCCAGGTGATGTCATGGTGTGTGTGGAGTGCTCACCTCCCAGCTCACAACAGTACCCCCCCCCCCCCCCCCCTCAACGGACGCCTCCAGGCGTCCTAGCCGCAGCAGCCTCATAATCCCGAATGAGGGAAGGATCCAGGATGGCAGAGCGTGGCACCCAGGAGCGTTCCTCGGGACCGTAGCCCTCCCAGTCCACAAGGTACTGCATACCCCGACCGCGGGGACGGGAGTCCAGGATCCTGCGAACAGTGTAGATCAAGTCCCCCTGGTGCAGGCGAGCCGGAGGAGGAGGTGCAGGCACGGGACAGAGAGGACTGGTGACCACAGGCTTGACCAGGGAGACGTGGAACACCGGGTGCACACGTAGGGTCCGAGGGAGATCCAGGCGGACCGTAGTGGGGGACGGAACAGCCAAAACTTTAAAGGGACCAATGAACCGGGGAGATAACTTACGGGAAGAGGCCTTCAGTGGAATGTTCCTGGACGATAACCACACAGACTGCCCTGGGACGTAGACTGGGGCCGGACGCCGTCGGCGATCAGCTACCTGCTTGTTCCTCTGTGCAGTACGATCCAGCGCCGCCCTGGTGGTGGTCCAGGCACGACGGGCACAACGGAGGAATTGGGGAACGGAGGAGCCAGGCGTAGATTGCACGGGGAAAAGCGAGGGTTGAAAACCGAGGGAAGCCTCAAACGGGGACTGACCTGTAGCCGTAGAGATGTGGCTGTTATGGGCATACTCCACCCAGGGAAGATGGGTGCTCCAGGACGACGGGTGAATGGAGCAGACACAGCGCAGCATGGCCCCCAGCTCCTGGTTCATCCGTTCGCATTGGCTGTTGGTTTGGGGGTGGTGTCCAGAGGTAAGCGCCACTTTAGCCCCCAAGGCCTCTGCGAACTCCTTCCATACTTGGGACACGAACTGCGGACCCCGATCCGACAGGATCTCCTCCGGGATGCCATGGAGACGGAACACATGCTTAACCAGGAGCTGCGCTGTGCCTGCGGATGAAGGGAGAGATTTAAGGGGCACCAGGTGGCAAGCCTTTGAAAACCGGTCGACTATGGTAAGAATGGAGGTGAAACCGTGGGAGATGGGGAGACCACAGACGAAGTCCAGGGCGATGTGCGACCAAGGCCGTGAGGGAGTAGGCAGAGGCTGGAGTAGACCGGCTGGGAGGCGATGGTCCCCCTTGTGTTGGGAACAGGTGTGACAACCAGAAACATAGTCCTTGGTATCTTTAAAAATGGACGGCCACCAAAATGTACGTTTAATAAGGGCCACAGTGCGTGCCACCCCCGGATGTAAGGAGAACCGACCAGCATGAGCCCAGTGAATGACCTTGCCTCTAACAGATTGGGGAACAAACAGTTTACCCGGGGGGCCGTTGTCTGGACCAGGGTCAGTCTTAAGGGCCTCCAGTACCTGCTCCCGGATCTCCCAGGTGACGCTCCCTACCACACAGTTGGAGGGAAGGATGGTCGATGGTGGGTTATCCCGGTCTGGAGCATATTGTCTAGAGAGTGCGTCGGGTTTGGTATTCTTTGTACCGGGTCTGTAAGAGATCAGGAAATTAAACCGAGAAAAGAAAAGAGACCATCTGTACTGGCGTGGGTTTAAACGTTTGGCTTCCTTGAGGTAGATGAGGTTCTTATGGTCAGTCCAGATGATGAATGGTTGTTCAGCCCCCTCCAACCAATGTCTCCATTCCTCAATGGCCAGTTTCACAGCCAACAGCTCTCTGTCCCCTACGTCGTAACGGCTCTCGGTAGGTGTGAGGCGTCGTGAGAAGAACGCACAGGGATGCAGGCGTTTGTCCTCTTCAGCCACCTGGGAGAGCACAGCCCCCACACCAGTGTCCGAGGCATCCACCTCCAGTGTAAACTGACGTTGAGGGTCAGGCCGGTGTAGGATGGGTGCGTCGGCAAATCTCTTCTTCAGAACCTGAAAAGCGGATTCAGCTTCTGGGGACCAAACAAAAGCTCCGTTAATCGAGGTCAGCTGGGTCAGGGGTGCGGCGATTTGACTGAAGTTACGAATGAACCTCCGATAAAATTTAGCGAACCCCAGAAACCTCTGAAGCTGCTTTCTAGTCGTCGGAGTCGGCCACTCGGTCACCGCCTGCACCTTTTCAGGATCCGCCCTCAACCTACCACCCTCAATGACAAACCCCAAAAACTTAACGGTTGGGACGTGAAATTCGCACTTCTCTGCTTTTACGTATAGTCTGTTTTCGAGAAGGCGCTGGAGAACTGCTCTCACATGCCGGATGTGTTGCTCCGGGGTCTTAGAAAAAATCAGAATGTCATCCAAGTAAACTGTGACAAAGCGGTTAAGGAAATCACCCAGCACGGAGTTAACCAGGGATTGGAAGACTGCAGGGGCGTTAGTAAGGCCGAAGGGCATCACCAGATACTCGACGTGACCCACTGGCGTTTTAAACGCCGTCTTCCATTCATCCCCCTCCTTCACCCGAACCAGGTGGTAAGCGTTCCGGAGGTCTAGTCGGGTGAAGATGGTGGAGTCCTGTACTGGTTCGAACGTGGATGAAAGTAGAGGCAGAGGATACTTGTTTTTAACCGTGATTTGGTTCAAACCTCTATAGTCAATGCAGGGCCTGAGGGAACTGTCCTTCTTAGGCACGAAAAAGAAGCCGGCACCCAGAGGGGAGGATGACGGTCGAATAGTGCCGGCTGCAAGACAGTCCTGGATGTACTCCTCCATGCTCTCTCTCTCCGGTTTGGACAGTTGGTACAAACGGCTGGAAGGCAGAGGGGCTCCGGGTAATAGATCTATAGCACAGTCAAACGGTCTGTGTGGGGGTAATGAAGAAGCACGGTCTTTACTAAAAACAAGTTTCAGATCATGGTAAACTTGTGGTACCGTAGCCAGATCGATGTTCTCTGCAGGGGGATTGACAGGTCCACGGCTAGGCAGAGCTGCGGAGCGCAGACACAACTGCGAGCACTCTGGGCCCCATCCAATGATCTTGTTCTCCCTCCAGTCGAGAATGGGGTTGTGGCGGACAAGCCATGAATGTCCTAGCACCAGTGGAGACTGAGGGGAAGGGAACACATAAAAAGTGAGAGTCTCCACATGGTTACCTGAAACCTGAAGGCGGAGAGGAACCGTCTGGAGAGTTATGGATGAGAGATTGCGGTTATCCAGGGAAGAGACAGAGCGAGGCGTAGAGAGCTTCGTTGTGGGAATTCCCCATTCAGTCACCAGTCGAGGGTCCAATAACGATTGCTCACACCCAGAATCCACTAGGGCTTCAAGAGGAATCTGCTTAGATTGATAAAACAAAGTGCATGGCAAAGAACGCCGGGTCACAGAAGAAATCAGGTTACCGCCCACCAATAGACCCGGTCTTACCGGTGGGCGTGCCCTTTTACCAGAGAGGGACAGTTGTTCACGACATGTCCCGCTATTCCACAATATAAACAGAGTCCCATCTTGCGTCGGTGCTCTTTTTCTTCCTGAGTGAGTTTGGCTCTGCCCATTTGCATGGGTTCGTCCTTGGGTAGGAGTTCGGGTGTGGAACGCCCCCTGGCCCCGGAGGAATGTTCTGGAACAGGAAGAGGGGTCACCAACTCCACTCTTCTCATCTCGCGGTGACGCTTGTCTATTGACATGGCCAGCCTGATTAATTCAGCCAACGATTTGGGTTCGGGGCAAAGAGCCAGCTGGTTCCTGATCCTGTCATTCAGGGCCTCAGTGAACACCCCCATAAGGGCATCCTCATCCCAAGTCGTGCGTGCTGCTAAGATTCGAAAATCCACAGCCAGGTCTGCCACAGAACGTCTGCCTTGGGAGAGATTTATTAGTTTCCTCCTGATGTCAGAAACAGATTCCACACTGCCAAACGTCTGGGTGAATTCTGTCACAAAGTCATTAAAGAGTCCATGTAAAAACGAATCATTGTGGCTGTTGGCCTCAGCCCATCTTAAGGCTCTGCCCCGTAAAAGTCCAACAACATAGGAGATCTTGGCTGAATCAGATCTAAAAGCAGCAGGGCTACGTTCAAATGCCAATCTGCATTGAAGCAGGAAACTGTGACACTCCTCAAACTCACCTCCGAAGGTGGTTGTCGCCGGTGACGGGGCAACGCGGAAATGAGTCTCCTCTGAGGAGCTTGTAGCTTCAGCTCCATGAATGCTTGTAGCAGTGGTTGGATTTAACTGTGAATCCGAGGAGGATGTGGAGGGACGAGTCGTAGAAATGGATTCATGTAGTTGCCGAACTATTGTCTCCAACTGCTGGCAGCGTTGGTTGGATTGGGTTAACTGCTCCATGAGTTTCGGGAGGATTTGTTCCTGCTGGGCTAATCTGTGAGAAAGAGAGGTGAGTATTGATTCTGCTGGGTTAACGTCTTGGCCGGATGATTCTGTCATGGTCTGAGGTAATGATTTAACCCAAGACATGCAGAATCAACACACTGGAGCAGGATGTGAAAAAATAAAGATTTATTTGGTAACTAGAACTTAGGGTGCACTGGAAATCCAGTGAATGGGTAAACGGGAGCAGCGTCTGAGGGAAGGGAAACAGAGGTGAGTCCTTGATTGAAACTGTAGTGTGGTAGAGGATGAGTTTGGTAGGAGGACTTACAGCTGTAGCGTGGTGGAGGATCTCCAGGGAGGGGTGAGCTGGGAGAGTGAATGAGTATTCCGGGGTGATGAAGATCGGCAAGGTTTTACAACCGGAGGGAAGGAGAGAGAGAGCCTGTAGTGCTGGGAGCAGTTAGTGCCGTGAGGAGGACGGGAACCGGGAGTGAAGTCCAGACGTAGTATGGTCGAGTAGTAAATCCAAAAGGTCTCAGCGAGGAGGTGGTGTATGGAAAGATGACTGAGCCTGAGACAAAACGAGAACAAAATCTGAGCAAAAGATCGCTAGCAAAAAAACACGTTTCTAAAGTTCAAGGCTAAGGTTTCAAAGTTCAAAGTCTAAGTTCCGACAGTTCAAAGTCAAGGTTTCAAAATCGAGTTAACACTGTGGCTGGGACTCTACCAGTAGGCGTAATCATCCGGCGGCCTAGCAGTGTCCTCCGTCCTCCTTATGAAGGCCACCCACTGATCAGCTGATTGATTGCAGCTGCTGCTCTCTCTCCTGAAAACAGAACTCACAAGCCAGGTGATGTCATGGTGTGTGTGGAGTGCTCACCTCCCAGCTCACAACAACTGCTTGAAGTCCCCAGGCCACAAGGGGGCCCCCAGAGGGAAGACAAAATTTGAAGTCAGAACTAAATAGTGGTGAGACGGTGAAAAGCTGTCATTTGAGAGGGGCCCTCCTGACTGCTCAGCCAATACACTGAAACACCACCGCCCCTCTGGTGGAGAGTCTAAAGAATCGTATCCACACCACAACCCCTCACACTCGCTCTAAACATGCTTCCCAGTCTACAACAGAACTCAGGCATTTTTACGTGGTGCCCCATGACAAACTTGCAGTGCCACTACACCTGCAGCACCAACGAACAAGATACAGTGATTAAAGACCAAGTTCACTTGTTTTTTTTCCATTACATTTACAGTGATCTTTAGAACTTAATGCCTTGTAAGTCAATCTCTGAGGTAAAAAGCTCTGGCGCACCTGTTTCAGGAACCAGAAGTGAGCCATAGCAGAGGTGAGGAGAAAACAACAGGATTTGGAGTCTTATTTCCTAATATTCTGACATTTCGCCTCTGGTAGGCCAACAGCTTCGTGACTCTTCCACTGGCTGTTTGCTCTGAAACGTTGATGTTTCATTTCCACTAATAACACAAGCTTGGAAGAGTTCTGATGTGTTGTGGAGTTGCAAATGCTAACAGTTAGCTTCATCTAGTCAAGACGTGCTCTGTTCTCTCCTGGACGCTAACCAACAACAGGCTTCCCCACTGCGAGTCAAGATGGGTGAGGCCATGAATGCTAACTTGACATTTTGACGAGCAATTGTCAGGCTTGTCTAATACCAGCGTTTACTCATATAGTGTCTATCAGAAGCTAATGCAAGAAATAGTGGTAGAAGACTATTTCACCTCCAGGCTGTGTGTGAAACTCAGAATGACTGATCATATTTCAAAAATAACAAATTATAGGTGGTTTCTCTGTGAATTTGCTCTTTAAATAAATAGCTTGAATAACTTTTTTCGTCTGATTTTGAACCCAAAGCTGGTAATCCCTCCTTTGTGCTGACTTTTATTTTTTTAACGGCACATCTGACTTAAATTCGAATTATGACCCCACAGCACACGTGGAATGTCAGTCACTTATCACGGTAATCCTGCAAGAGAAACTGGATTACGGAGTAATGTATATCTTGTATTACTCCCACACAGGCCTCCTAATCCCTTCATATCCTATTTTTTACACAATTGAAGGGATTTGGATAAGTTGTAGACGGCAGATGGCATCAAAGATCAGCCTTTTTTAGTTTTTTCTCTCTTTCTTTTCTCGTATGTGCAATGCATGATTCATCAAAGAACTGATCCAAAGTCAATCTCCTTCATCACGTCCATGTGTTGCACCTACCTGTATATATATCTCTACGTTGGTGCAGTTATCTCGCCTCGTAGCCGGAGCTGAAGATATACAGCAGAAACTTCATCTTTTCTGTTTCATCCTGCACTCGGGTTCCTATACTGTGTCACCACTGAGCTCAAAGGCGGAATCTGTGACTTGATAAGTCCGGGTAACATCAAGGAGAAGAAATGTTTTATTCATCGGCGCAAAGCTCCTGAATTCGCTCAAATCAAATTCACCCGCCTTTGTTTGAGAGATCAAGCTCCAGGTTTGACACGTATAGAAGTGATTGGATTTCTTAGAGGTGTAAAAATAAAATCAAATATAAAAATAAAATAACTGAGAGGAGAGCGTTATGAAAGGAGGTGAGAAGGTTGATGTTTGAGGGGAATTAATTAAAAGTCGGTTGATTTTATTCGTGATGGAATCATTTAGCAGATTAGTTTATATTTTAAACATTTTGTTCGTTTAGCCAAAGTTTAAATCTAGTGGTTCGGTTTCCACTCTGTCGTCTATCAGGAAGTCAGCCTGCCTCACGTTTCGAGTGACCTCAGCACCCCGCTGATTCCTTGTTTTGTTGCAAATTCTTTCATCCCGCCTTTCGCTCTCCTTTTCAGATTCCATTTTTCCACCCGTCCCCTCTCCCACTCTGATCTCCTGCTGTCAAAAGAAACTCACACACTTTCTGTGAAGCGCTCTCTGAGGTCAGATGAGAGTTACAAAAATTTAAAATTTTCTTTTTTATGAACCCCCTAAAAAGAATAAAGAAGTTTCTTGGCCGATGCTTCAGCTGCCCAGAAGTTCGTGATTTATGCTAAAACTGATCCAAGTCGAGCGGGATTTATTTTTGATCTAAAAGTGATTTTTTTTAAAGTGTATTGAGGATTTTGTTTCATCTGTTGAAAAACTTTTTGCCTTTCTTTTGTTCTCTTATCAGGTTTCACCGTGTTTCATCAACCAGAGGCTGACTTTACGTGTCAGGAACGACTTTTAGTGTCGTGAAGTAATCCGTGTCATGGAGTCGAGGTGCTGTGAAGTTCTGAAGCCACCGGAGGTTTGAGCCACGCAAACTAAAACGCCGTACGTACATAAATAACATTCTATCATTTTTGTGTGGCGACATGTACGTTTTCTATGAAAACTTGCAAACTATGGCAGATTTTCACTCAAATTTGACTCAAATTTAAAGCCTTTCAGTCAGGATTGTTTATTGACACGGGAAACAAGTTGGTTTGCAAAAGGAGAAATCACCTGAAAAAGGAAGAAATTCCCAAGTTAGTAAATTATGGCTGCAGTGGTGGAAGAAGTAATTGATTTCTTACTAAAAATGTTTGACAAGTAAAAAAATTACAGTATGAATTTTCAGATGTGCTTAGAAGTAAAAAGGTAAAAGTATTCAGCAAACATTTAAATCTGTGTTGTGTGTGTTGAGGTCAGACCTGGCAGGGAGTCAGACAAGAAGCGCAATAAAGTACTTTTGAAATTTTGACACTTTTTACAAAATACAATGCAGTAGAGAGTACAGATAGTTGCAATAAAATGTAGCAAAAGTAAAAAGTAGGCCTCTAGAAAATTAATTGCGCTGAGGTACAGAAACAAAGTACTTGTACTTCATTACTGGAAGGCTTTCTTAAATTATAGCAACTTAATCTATAATTTTATGATATTTTTTATTAATGTTTTGTTTTATTTATGGTTTTGATTGTGTTCCTGTTTTATTTAAAGCACTTTGTTGGTCCCAGACGTGCCCTGTAAAGTGCTTTAGAAATAAATTGGTTTTACTCAGAGTTTACTTAAATTGTCTAAGTTACTGTCAGCTTCTGCACGGCTGTCCTCCAAAAGTGTTTAATGTCATTTTGTTTAGCTGCTTCTAGAAGTTAGAACGGTAAACTCTGAATATGAACTCACAAGCAACATCTTCCATTTTCTTTCTGTTCAGTTGCAGTTAATTGTTATATTTTATTCATGACAACACTAAAAGAAAGTTTATCCTAAAAGTTGCTTGTTTTAACTCAGATTCTGGCTTGTCAATGGGCACATGATACTCCAGCAGTAGTATAATTATATTCTAAACACTTAATCCATTCAAAATAAATAAAACCCATTATAAAATGCACAGGTTCACTGTTAAAGGTTGATCATTAAAAGGAATATTTTAGCACAAATCCAATTTTTTTGCACGGTAACTAACTACAGTTTTTTTAACCATTCAGCAAAATAAACGAAGATTATAACTTCTTCCTCAGTAATACTACTGGAGAACGTTCCTGTCCTGAAACCCAGTCTTTTATGAAAGAAACCATTAAATTCTTAACCATTACATACAACCAAATATTTTTTTATTTGTATTACTGCTTTTTTTAAATTTCTCAGTATTTTCCTGCTCTTAACTGTTGCAGTCGTTTTATGCGTTTTATTGTCCAGAACATACATGCAGATACATAGAATGACCATTAAAAAAATTTGCTTTTGTGAAGTAAATTTATTAAATAAAATAAAAATATGTGTGTGAACACATTAAACACACCTATGGATTTAAACTATGCAGACTAATAAAAGATGCTCTTATCTCTGCTGGTTAAACACCACCTTAAATTGAGGTGCACCTAAATGCTCATAACTGTGAGAAGAAACTCCTCGGGGAGAGGAGCTGCTCCTCAAGACGGTCTTCTGTCGCCTTTTTCCTCATTCCAAACCCACACTGAGCTTCTGTCTAAGTGGAACTGCTCATGTTAATCTAATAGGAGCTGTCACATCTCCTAGACCTCAGCACGGCTGACTCTGGTTGGACTTCATCATGCCTTCTGACACAGTGTTGACAGTAACAACAAGGTAATTGCACCGGAAAATATCTTGACACCTATTAGAGTGGCCAAGCCCGCTTGCTGGAAGCCACTTTCTGATATTTGATTGAGGGCTCCTCTGTAACGCGGGCCTCATAAAGAGCTTTGCAGCGCTTATGAAATGTAATTTTAGCTGACAGACTACAATCAGGACTTATATGAGTCTGAAATGGAGGTGCTACAGTCGGTTCAGCATTCAGGACATTCAGACTCCACATTTTGATGGAAAATCAATTGGTTTATTATTGATTGTTGCTTCTACAAATAAGTTTCATTCAGCTGATTTTATCAAGAAAAACGTGACATGTGAGCATCCAGGATCAGTGGTGCACCCACTATATTTTCCTTGGGGGGCCAATGGGAATTTTAGTGTGGCATACCAAATTGGTCCGTGTGGTAATTCTGGGAGCAATTAGCCTGAAAAATGTCATTTTAAGTAATAAAAACTACTGCAAAATTGTAATTATGATTAATTGATCAATTGATTAATTTATTTACTCATTAATTCTACATTTATTTATTGGGGCTTACATTTATGTCCTGATTAAAGAAGATGAAAGTGCGGTTTGTGTGACCGTGAATGTGATTTATTAGATGGGAGGCCTTCCCTAGCGGTGCAAGTGTGGTGGCCCAATGACCGGACTTTGATGTGGTATTAAAACTTCCTAATGAACACAAGTGAGCCTGAACAATGGGGGGTTAGTGGATTGGGTCTTGTGTGCTGTGTATTAGCATGACTTTGTAGCTGTGGAGAACTGATGTTAATCCTGTGATTATCTATTTAAATCTGATTAAAAGCTGCTTAATCACACCCAATCAGTCAGAGCTGTGTCGCTCATTTCATAAGACGTTTAAACAACGCAAGTCCCAGTAAACACTTTCAGCAATTGTTCTGTTCTATTAATGTTGTCTTTGATCTATTTTAGTTGCTTTAGGGGCAACAAGTTAAAACCATCACTGCTTGACATAAAGATACATGCAGCACTCCAGTGTCATCAAATTATTTTAGGAGGCAGTTTCAATCAGAGTCATCTCTGCTAGAAATTGAAGATGAAATTCAAACCGAGGATTTTCTTTCATTAAATCCCACTTGGCGAATGTGTCAACAAACTGCACTGTTGCAATCTGTGTGTGTGTGTGTGTGTGTGTGTGTGTGTGTGTGTGTGTGTGTGTGTGTGTGTGTGTGTGTGTGTGTGTGTGTGTGTGTGTGTGTGTGTGTGTGTGTGAAATGTTGTCATCAGAACCAGCGGATCCGGAGAAGCATTTAGTTCTGAGTGGGAGTGAATGTTTCGCTCTAAACTTTAGTAGGAGATTTATAACACACATGAGATGCCATCTGTCGGTCTACGTACCCCAGGGGAAGCCTCCGTTAGATCCAGAATGTCGAGGTCCTCTTGAACCCTCCTTGGTACCGAAGCCGGTAGAAAAGCAGCGGTGAAGAAGAAGAAGAAGAAGAAGAAAATATCAGTTCTATAGCGTCTCTCAAGATCCCTACACCCCCATAGACGAAACTAGTCTTGGAATGCTTCCAGGTCACGACAGGTTATCACTGGCGTCTCCGAGACCCTGAAGGGGTCGTGAGGTTCAGCTTTCATTCTGAAGAAACCGTTGCGGTCAGGTGTAACATGCAACAGATTTTATCCAGCTTGTCGAGGTTCTTTTGGCTGAAGAGGAAGTCCGGATGGCCTGTCCGAGACTTCTCTAGAACGCTTTAACTAAAGAAAAGGTGGCGTGGGATAGTTTTTATAATTGTCATATTTTGGTTTACTGGCGAATCAGAATTTGACATGCAAAAGAGGGTTTATACAAACACCACAGAAAACCATGCCTAGCCAGAAACGAAGGTTCTGATTGGATCAGACGAAAGGAAATGTGTCGTGTGACTTTAACATTACGTGTCATCAGTGTCTAGTGCAAATGTCCAGGATTATAATTACTTGTAAAATACTACTGACCACAGGATTATAATATCAAGTAATAACATTGTCATTTCACAGATTGATTGAACATTGGGCTCACATTATTATTGGTAATAACAAAGGTTGTTGAACAGAGTTCTTCGTACTGAGCTGTAACAGAGGTGAAGTAGTTCAGATGAGCAGAGTGCATGAAAGACCTTGGCCACTATCTCATGTAGATTAGCCTGTCAGAGACTTTATGTCTCTGCTTGAGCAGACACAGCAGATCATGACCTTTAGGTCATAAACAGGACATTCATGACGCTACACTTCGAAAACGTGACGCTTCATGGAAATGCACCCTTCAACTATAATTGTTGCGTACGCTTCATGGGTGTTATGCCATGTTTATGCGTCTGGCCTTATCCCGTCCTAGATGTGTCTACTGTTGTCTGGTGGATCCACGGGTGGTAAAGGCTAGTTTCATTTCTGTGTGTGTCATTTTTAAGAAAAAGGATTGGTTTTAAAAATGTTAACATATTATTAACGTTATAAGGATTTTTTATTTCAGGCTTGTCAACACAAAATCAGTTTTCTCTGTAACTGTTTCTTCTGGATATTCTGGGTCATTTATTGATCTAATAGAAAATTAAGAGTTAACATTTAAACATTGCAAAAATACCGTAATCCTTTTAACCTAAATACATTTATGGCAGTCTATGTTAAGTCCAGGGTGATGATAATTAATTTTCTGCTCATAATCTTAAATCTGTAACCTTCTGTGGACTCTGGCGTTTGTGTCCAAACTCACAGATTATTCAAACATTTCATATAGCATGTGGTTCATTCAAACATATGATTATTTCACTTATGAGTTGTAAAAGTTCACTTTTCATTCAGAGTGTGAAATCCAGCAGTCTGAGATAAGTTTGACAATCTTGCCTTCATGGGCTGTCAACATGCACTGCAGAATCTTCTGGGTGTTAGAAGATAGAATAGAAAATCCACCTAGATAGTGGAATTAGTTCTGTAGATGACCGGTCACTATGTGGTCAATATACAGGTCAAAATTGACCCTTTCTGGATGTTACATTGTTAAATAATCACGATTTGAGTACGATTTTTATTCCCTAATCAATCCGTTTAATGAAAAGTGACAAACATAAGAACTAACAGCAAAGAAAAAGTTAAACACACACTTGTTTTCTGAAAATATAACCGTCAGCCATAAATGAATTACATACAATCATTAATATAAATGTCTTTTTACATTTCTTTTTCTGTTAGAAGTGAAAATCAAAGAGAAGAAACCACATCAGGTCCTACGATGAAACTGTTCAGTTAAATCGATAACAATGGCTGGCGTTCCTCAAAAACAAACTCCCTCCCAGGTAAGGTCAGCGCTCTCTAAATCTCTCTTTTGGCTCGGATCTCTCCGGCACAGAAACACTGTGGTCTCTTCATTACGCCCTAACTGTCTGCAGGGCTCACTGGCACAGGTTAGAAGAACAAACCGAGATCTGAACCAAGTCGATCTGGTTCTAAGGTTTTCCTTTGTTTCTGACAGCTGTCAACACCTTTTTATTACAACGACAGCAAACTTTTACATCTTTATTTCAGGTTTTACTGCATCTTTTCTCCTCTTTTTAAAATCATATTTAACATTTTCCAAATTTTTTTGCTCATTTTACTTCATTTTCTCATTAGGGTTTGGCTTTATTGCAGGTCTTCCACACCTCACTGGTGTTCTGCTTCCCTTTTAAAACATTCTTTTATTTTGTCGATGAAAAAGGTGGATGGCGAGCCCTCCCCCTTTAGATCACAGTGCATTAACCACACTAATAAACCCATTACACCACGGTGGAATGGGATCCAAACGAGAGAGGAGAGAGGGCTGCTGAGTTTACTGGGACAAAGAACGGCAAACGGCTGATTTAGACTGAGGAGGAGGAGATGACAGTTTGGGTGAAAGTCTTACATCCAAATGTTTTTAAACGCTCTATCTGTCTGCTTATTACTGATTTTTTTCTGCCCCACTCATTAAGCAAAAGATCTGCCATGTTATGCCATTGCATCACTTTCTGTTCCCATCCACAGCTCCTCTCTCTGAGCATTAGCGTCATTGTGGGGCCAATTACCACACTGCAGAGCTGTTCAGGGGCCATAAATCTCTGCAACGCGTCCCCAACCCCGTAAAGCTCCTGTGAGGATAGAGGAGATGCGGAGAGTCCAGGATAAAAAAAAATATGGGACACGATTGTTTTTGTTGCTGAATGCAATTTAAAATGTACTCTTCTACAATCAGATCAGTGTCAAATTATTTGTTGCAGCGTGAAGAGTCTGGGGATTTTTAACGAACAAGAAAAAGTGTTTCTTGCATAGTCTTTAAGGACAAAACAAGTGCCTAACCCTCACATGTGATAGAAATGTAATATAATTTTAGTTCTACTTTTGTACCAGCGCAAGATATATTTACCAGTTTTTCTAAATAAAACACCCTGCTAAAGGTTTAAGTAAAAATCAGAATAATGAAGTTTTATACTAGAAGTAAAATAATGATAATAATAATCTCCAAAATAAGAATTAAAATACTTTTATTTTTTTGCATCATGTGTTTCCAAATAAATAAATAAACAGAGCTAGCATGTATTTTAGAAATAAAGCATAAAATATACATAAATTATGATTCTGCTTTTGGGAGCTTACTTGCTTTAAGCAAGTCTATTTTTTGGGGTTCTCTTTAAGATTTTTCAACAGCCACACACTTCAATACCAATCAATGTAAGAAGTCATTTTGCCTTATTGGAGTGAAAAGTAGAACAGAACAAACCAAAACTCTTTCTTCAGGCTGTATTTCACAGAGAAACCATGTTCGACTTGGTTTATTACAATTTTCTCTTCCTTGTACCACCGCCCAATGGATATAGGGAGTGGCTGGTGCTCCTCTCTGATGCTCTGCTGACACCATGTGGCCACTGCAGGAACTGCACCCCGGCTGGGGAGGTTCGGTTGTGTGGATGCTGTGTGCACAAGCACCCAAACAGCATTCATCACCAGCAGACGTTTCCGCTCCTCTCCTGGTGAGCCGGATTGATGAACCATCAACAAAAGTTTCATCACGTTTTCTTTATATTGATAAAGCAATCATGCATACTTTTCTTCTGTGTTCCACATTTTCCTCTGTACCCATGACAAATGAGTGCGTCAGATTATTCTCCCCCTCCGACTCTTGTGCACTCTGTGGGAATGAGGATGCGGTTTCAGGGAGGTCAAGGGAGGATTTCTGTGGCACAATAATATACTGGCACCCAGCTGGAAGTGCAAAAGTAGACCTTCACTTCAGAGAACTGATTTAGTCATTTAGAACGATCAAATTAGAGCCATGCAGTGTTTTTTGGTTTTGACAGAAGCCTTAAGTGGGATTTAATGGGGGTACACCAGGGGCGCAGATAGGATTTTCAAACTGGGGGGGACAAGGTTCCTATGTACCCTCCCCCAAACACACACACACACGCACGCGCGGACACACGCACGTACGCATACACAAACCATTGCAAGAGCCTTAACTAGAGCTCAGTCAGTTTGTGTAATTTCATCCAATGGTTTACGTAAATACTAACACCATTATGTACGTGTTTGAAGCCATTATGCAATGGAACGCTGGCAACAAAGCTCTATCTGATCAACACTATCCAAATCAGTCATTTACTCTTCAAATCAATTACTAACCAAAACCTCATACTTTATGCAAAACATGAAATGAGTTTCAGCATACCAATCTTTACAGAAAACATAAAAGCCCTAAAAAAACGGCACATAAAATATATTTAAATAACAATATTCACTTATCACTTAGAGCAGTGGTTCCCAAACTTTTCAGCCTGACCAGCAGATGTTCCTTCGTATTTTTACGTTATTTAGAAATTTTCATTATATTTGGAAAGTTTTAATTTATATATAAATATATAAATCTCTTTTAAAATTTTATATTTTACTTTTTTATGATTATGTGGCACACTTGACTTCCATACTTAACGCATCGGCATCTGCCTCTTTTTTACAGCTTTTTTTTTTTTTACATTATCGCTACGTCTGTCACGTTAGCGGTGTTTTACCATAGTTTCTACATCCATCACGTCCCAAAGAAGGTTAAACCAACATCAAACCCAACGTTTGGAGCTTGTAAACTCCACACACCTCTCATGCAGCACCGGCTATCTGATGCTGCAGCAGCGTCAATCTTCTCGGCTGGATGAGTGAATTTCTTCGGCAACTCGCCCACACACTTTACAGGGGGTGGAAGAGCTGCTAACATGGACTGGGAATATGCTTGGGCAGTAGAAAAAATTCTTAAATAACTATAATACTATAAGCTTTGCTTGGACTCTGACTCAATGCTAATGCAAACGACAGCACAACTCACTTGTGGCTAATCCGAGCCCCCCAACTGATACAAGGCTGGTTGAGACCACGTTGCTTTTATAACCTACAGCCACAGAGCTGCTACGTAGTACTTTTCTTAGTTACGTAGCATCGTTCTTCTTAGCCATTGGCTAAAACCGACTCAAAATAAACGTGGTCTATACTTTTGAGCTGAAGAGGGGACTAGTTTGACGTTTGTAGGCAGAATTTAGAGTTTTCAAAGAGAATGCATCAAAATGCAAAAATAATAACTACACATATCTACAACACCATTAGACACTCATTTATACTAGTCATCAGCTAAAAAAAAGGTTGATTTTGATGTGACTTGCTCTTTAAGGAACTATTCAATCCCAACACGGACTCCAAAAAGGAACCAGAGTCGGGGGACCAAGTGGTGGATTGAGCAATCGCTAGAGAAGAAGTCATTGAGATAGTCCAACATCTCTGCAGTGATATTGTGTGATATTGGCACGCCGCAACCTCTGCAACATTGTGTGAACATCGGGCGTGGTCCCTGTGGACAGCAATCAGTGTGGATGGTAGTCTGTCTGGAAGCCACATGGAAACCAGACTGCATGTGTTTCATAGTCAGTGTGAACTAGTGATGTGTCTGTCCCGAACGAACCGGCTCTAAGAGCCGGCTCTTTGAAGTGAACGACAGGAGCCGGCTTCATTGGGAGCTGTCACCTTCCTTCCCCTCCCCCCCCTGCTTTGGTGAAAGCTACAGGCGATTGGTCAACATGTGTAACTGTGTGTCCAGACTGTCCACCCACAGCGCAGTAGGGGCGGGGAAGAGGGAGGATCAGACTCAGACACACAGCAGAGCACATGCGGGTGGAGGGAGACGAGAGGGAATGAGGAGGAGGAAAAAGGCGAGCGAGAGGGAGGAGAGTGCGACGAAGACGGTGAGAAAATGAGCGACAGCAGTTGGAAAGTAGAGATTTCTTAAAGTGTTCAGTTATTAAATCCATATAAATGATAAATATTTGACATATTGCATTTTTTACATTAGTAAATCATTTTACATATAGTTTTGCATTATTTTGATTATAAATGTACTCTACACAACAGAAAATCTGAGGAGCCACTTGGGAGCCGAACGAGCCGGTTCTTTTTGGTGAGCTGAGCCAAAAGAACTGGCTCTCTAAAAAGAGCTGGAATTCCCATCACTAGTGTGAACGAGGTTTTGTGACTGTTCCCAGAGCAGAGCAGTGGCGGCACCAGGGGGCGCTATAGCTACCCCTGGATCGCACCCCCAAGTAAATATTAGACTTTTTTTTTTACAATTTAATTTTAATTTACCATGTGGATGTGATAATATTTAACATACAAAACAAAAATAATCAGTAAATTATCATATAGATAGTAAAAACTTAAATCAAAACAGGAAATTGATGTTAACCTTTGACCTCATTTTCCACCTGCGAACAAGTGAAAGGTAGAGCTAGTGGTAAAATGGATCGGTTTTTGTTGCCCAAATTTCCACGGGTTCAGTCAGAAACGAATGAATCTTTGGAAGTGATCTCAGACCCACAAAAACCCACAGATGTGGATGAAGAGAGTCAACCCTCAACTGCCACAGCAGTCGAGGGTTTTGCCGCTGGAAATGCTAACAATAACGCTAGCTAACCTTGCAACACTATAGACGGTTTTCTGTGTGGCTGTATGTGTTTATGATTTCATGGAAAAGTCAGCGATTGTTCATATGTTTATGATTTAAATTAATGATTGTTTCAGGTGTTGTTGATGTTTTGTGCACGCATGTGTACCTGCTAGTGTTGAAGGTGTTTTAGAGAACAATAGGTACGCATGACCACTTCCTTCATAGCACCCTCAATAAAAAGGCTAGCTCCTTCATTGCACCTGCAGAAAAAAAAATTCTGGAGCCGCTGTCGGTACAAGATCTGCTCGGGTGCAAGATCGGCTCGGGGTCCTTCGACTGCTGATGACGTCAATCAAAGTAGTTGATTGGCTGAACCTGAACCTTACGGAATTACATAATCACGTTACGTTGTCATCACGTTACGTTGGTCCAGGCAAATTTTTCTGTTGGAAAGATGGACAACTTTCAGAAAGAAATCCATCATTACCTCTTTGAAAATACACTTTTAGCATAGAGCTGCATGTATATTAGTGCTGAACGATTAATTTCATGTGCAATTAAATTGCGATGTGACAAAAGGAGATTTTCTAATTGCAAAGGCTGCAATTTGGCAGTGAGTGGTTAGCGCAATGCTAATATACGTGGAAAAACCCATAGGAATGCTAATGCTAATATCACAGATTACATTATTACAAATCATGATTTAGAAACATGCCAAATGATTACATATGGAGTCTAATGGAAAGTAAAATTACCATCAATCAAATAAGTACAGACAGGTATTTTAGTAAAGCCAGAACACTTTTAACTCCAGAGTTTTGGCTAGCAGCTATGAGCTATGAACTACGCATGGACAAGACGTCAAAAACTAAACACAAAATACTTCAATAAACGGGACACACTTCTTTCCTGCAAATACAATTTCACAGGTGTTGCTAATACCTATGATCCTTCAAGGGATATGCTCAAAGAGGAGTTCAACATCATGAATAAAATATAGTGTTTTATTTTACAAATACCATTATAAACACAAACTTACGTCGTAAGAAACATTATTTTAATAACGAAACTGCTAAATTCTTTCCATTAGTATAGATGTGTAGTGTATTTTGTCCGAGTGGGTTTGCCGTACTTTGACGTCATGGGCAGTCGAAGGACCCCGAGCTGATCTTGCACCCGAGCAGATCTTGTACCGACACCGCCACTGTCTCAAAGGCACCTTGTGGGGGCACTGAAAGAGTATCCAGTAGGTGGCCTATTAAGTGCCTGTACAAAGAGTGAGTCTGGTCCATGTTGCTGGCATAGTTGCACCTGTTCCCAGTGAGGGTCATTGTGGACAGGTCTGAAGGCGTCATCACAGAGAGTGTCTGGTTCTCAGCTTTGCTTTTTTTTTGCAGATGATGTGGTCTTGTTGGCATTGTTAAGCCATAACCATCAGCGTGTATTGGTAAGACTCCTGCTGAGTCTCTTGACCAAAAAAAAGTTGGGAAGCTCTGGTGTCTTGTTTGAAGATTGATGTCTCATTGAGGCTTGTCCACACAGGATGTTCGTTAGGCAAATGCGAGAAGGGCCTCCGTCCTGTTTTTGATCAGCAGAGATTTGGCCGCAGAAACGGATGCCATTTTTGCCACGTCTTTATTATTACTGCCCCGTTAACTTTGACTTTAACTGTACCCAAGTGAAATCTGTGCTTTAGATGTTGCTCAGGGGTTTTTTAGTCTCCATAGCTGGGCAAGAACCCCAATGCATACTCACAAAACTAATAGATGTTTTACATTCGGTTTTATATTTGCTGCAAATTACAAGTTTTCTCTCTTCTGACACTGAAAACTGATGAGTATTTCTGATTATAGTCACCTATCTCCTGCATTAGCTTCTGATAGAAAATAAACAGTGAAACTCTAAAAGCCTGACAGATCTATGTCACACTGTCGCTTAATATTCACGGACTCCCCCATCTTGGCTAACGACGGGGAAGGTTGTTGGTTTAGGAAACAACAGAGAATAGCCACGTTTACATGCGCATATTTAATCGGACTGAATGCCCAATCAGATCGAAAATTCTGCATGTAAACATGTCAATCGGAATATTCTGATCCGATTCGGCCCGATCGGATTGAAATTTCAATCCGATTGAGAGAGGTGGTTTATTCCGTTCATCATTCCGATTGACGTGCATGTACACAGCCATTCGGATTGTTGGGGTAAAATCATGCCCACTGCGCATGTGTGCAACAGCGAGCGGGCCTCTCCGCTGTCATTTGGACTGCCTGACTTAAAAAATGACGGCGTAATAAACGAGCGGCGGCTTTTAAATCCGACGACAAGCCGTCCCCGTTTCAGTAATATTTAATTCAAAACTTGCATTTTGTGGAAGTAAAATAAAAATCTGATTGCACAAATCATTCGACAAACATGTTCAAATCTGTACTGGAAATACGCAGGTTTATTGCAGGGGTTGCAGCGCACGGATCCCTGTTTCTGTCAGCGAGAGACAGCAGGAGCGATTTGTGGCAGCGGCAGCACGAGTGGCACTTGCAGTGGCAGCTCTGATACTTCCGGGTGGTGCCACGGCTTTTAGTGGCACCCGCGGCTTTTAGTGGCACTAGCCACGCCCCCTACCACTGCTGCCATTACACTTCTGGGTGGTGCCACGACTTTTAGTGGCACTAGCCACGCCCCCTACCACTAGTGGCACTAGCCACGCCCTCTACGACGGCTTTTAGTGGCACTAGCCACGCCTCCTACCACGACTTTTAGTGGCACTAGCCACGCCTCCTACCACTGCTGCCACGGTACCTGCGGCTGTAGTGACCTCAGTAATTGCAGCACTTATTGCATCATCGGCCTCATCATGCCAACGTTTTTATTTTTTACTTTATTAACAAAATCAAAACAAACAAGGCTGTCACCGAAAATATTTGAAATATTTCAAGCGGTTTACAAATGCGTTTCCCAGTCACTCCATGCATATACAGTGTAATGCAATCAGAAGCGTTAATGCATTTATTTTTTCCATCATTTTTGTTGCTCCCCCAGACGAATCCGTGACAGCTCTAGTGGAAGATCCACAGACACTTCCGGGTGGAAGACCGGCAATGGGTCACCGGCCTTCGGTACGGAGTCAGGAAAAGCAGGGGAGCACCAGAGTCAGATGGAGAGCGCCAGAGCAGTTCTCAATTTCTGAAATAATTTATGACAACTGCTACCAATGTGGATTGTGGAATAAAAAGAGATAAACTGTTAGTTTTCTCAATATTGTCATTGCAATCGGGGCAGATACCGCCATCTGCCGGCTTAAAATGGTTATTGCAGAACATTTTAAACTTTTTTAAACTATTTCAATCTTTGTTTTCACATACATTCAGTTTACAATGTAACCTACATTCAACGTACTGAAGAATAAAGCAAATAAAAATGACCTCAGTTGAGGAAAATAAAAATTACATTTAGAACTTGCAACAATTACCACATGACACTACACCATAAAATAAATCATGATGCAAAATAATATTAAATTAAAAATGAAATATCAACAAACAAAAAATGTTCAGAGGTTAATATTTCAGCATTATATTTCAAACATGTTTGATTCATTGGACTGTAATTTAAAGAACAAGAAACTCAGACATTGTTTCGTACAACTCATAAATCCATATGCACAATACAAAACTTAATTGTTGTAAAACCACAATATCTATTAACAATAAACTACATCCCCAAATCCGTTGTAGTGACAAAACAGTCTTTTCACTCCCAAGTTGTTTAAAATGTACTGCAATAACCATTTTAAGCCGGCAGATGGCGGTATCTGCCCCGATTGCAATGACAATATTGAGAAAACTAACAGTTTATCTCTTTTTATTCCACAGTCCACATTGGTAGCAATTGTCATAAATTATTTCAGAAATTGAGAACTGCTCTGGCGCTCTCCATCTGACTCTGGTGCTCCCCTGCTTTTCCTGACTCCGTACCGGAGGCCGGTGACCCACCACCGGAAGTGTCCGTGGATCTTCCACTAGAGCTGTCACGGATTCGTCTGGGGGAGCAACAAAAATGATGGAAAAAATAAATGCATTAACGCTTCTGATTGCATTACACTGTATATGCATGGAGTGACTGGGAAACGCATTTGTAAATCGCTTGAAATACTTCAAATATTTTCGGTGACAGCCTTGTTTGTTTTGATTTTGTTAAAGTAAAAAATAAAAACGTTGGCATGATGAGGCCGATGATGCAATAAGTGCTGCAATTACCGAGGTCACTACAGCCGCAGGTACCGTGGCAGCAGTGGTAGAAGGCGTGGCTAGTGCCACTAAAAGTCGTGGTAGAGGGCGTGGCTAGTGCCACTAAAAGCCGCGGGTGCCACTAAAAGCCGTGGCACCACCCGGAAGTATCGGAGCTGCCACTGCAAGTGCCACAAGCGCTGCCGCTGCCACAAATTGCGCTCGGTCCTGTTGTCAGCTTTGAACGCAGCAGCTTCTGCAGCAGGTGATGGAGACGCGCTTGTAAAGATCACAGGATAATATGGGTTTTACAGACCTGATTGGAGGCTGATGTTGGGTAGGAAAACGTCCTCGGTTAAATACTCTGGACGACGGTAAAGTCCGTGTTAAAAGCACGTAAACGCAGATGACCTGAGATGCGGTTCGTTAATCATGAACACAGGCTTCTAAACTTTCTGAACATCTTCTGTTTTGTTGTTATAAGCCACAACAGAGCTCAGTAACAAAACATGAGTCTACCCCTCACCCCCGCTCTGTGCCGCAGCGCAGCGCAACAGCACAGCTGTCACTTCAGACCCGCAGACCAGCTGATCAAGAGGCAGACATAACCCTCCCTTATTTTAATCAACAATAAAATGCAGCAAAGCTTATATCTGCAGTTATTCACTGAAGAAAACTTAACTTCTATGAGCTAAATAAAAATATTAAATTGAATAAATGGATCAGGAAAGCAGGAAGAATAGTTATTTCTGTTTTTACACTTTTCATTTCGTTTCATGGCGTTTGTTTACAATTTTTCTTTGGGAAAGGCAACTCTGCGCATGCTCAACGTATTTAATCGGATTAAATGCTCGGTGCATATGTACGCACGGCATGATCTGATCATTTCAGTTCGTGTCCATGTGAACAGAGATTCGGAAATTCCGATCAACCAAGATTTCAATCGGAGCAAGTAGAAGCTAACTGTTAGCATTAGCTACTCCACCACACAGCAGAACTACTCCAGGCTTGTGTTATTTGTGTAGATATAACATCCACATTGCAAGTCACTATTGGAATTGTGTTCCGTCTGAAGCTCAGCTGTGTTGTGGGTTACTTCAAAGTCCTGAAATGTGCAATGGTGTATTTTCCCCCACTTGGAAAATTTGATAAAAATTAACATAAAACTTATTTCCCTCATCCGAGGATTAGAAAAGAAGAAAATATCATTTCAATAGCACCTCTCAAGATAAAAATCATGAGGCGCTTTAGATGCGCTGCTCCTCCACATCAAGAGGAGCCAGTTGAGGTGGCTAGTTAGGATGCCTCCTGGTGAGGTTTTCTGGACACGTCCAACCAGGAGAAGACTTAAAGGATAACCCAGATCATGCTAGCTAGAGGGACTATGTCTCTCAGCTGGCCAGGGAATGCCTTGGGATTAAACGGAGGAGCTGGCCCAAGTGGCTGGGGAGGGGGAAGTCTGGATATCTCGACTGGCTGTTGCCCCCACAACCCGACTCCAAATAATCGGAAGATAATAAATGATTGGAAGTATAAAATCTTTTGGTAAACATAACTCGACATATTGTATGCTTGTTTATTTTTTTATTAATTATTCTACAGTATACAAATATTCACACACAAAATGTTCTCAGGGGGGAATTAAATAAAATGTCGTAAACATTCACTTCCTCCTCACCTTGCAGCTCCGTCCTACGTTTCCTTTATTGTGTGCTGCAACCTCTCTACGTGTTTTTGTTTTAAGGCGGGCCACAGGTTCCTCCGGGTCACGTCGGCCCTTAAACGAGCCGCCACTTGTTTCCCGTCATGATGCACCAGCAGCAGCCAGATGAGAGGAAGCAGCCATAAATCACAGTGTGAAGCTGACATCAGTGTGGGCCCCGAGGGTGACAGGCAGGACTGAACAGTGGGTGGGGTTTAGTGAGCTGTGTGGGAGGGGCTTAAAGCTCCACTTTTAGAGAGGAAAATCTTTATAGTGTTTCTTTAGGAAGCCTAGCTTGGCAGCACAACTCATCTGACTATAAAAATACATCAAACTGGGACTTCCTGCATATTTATTACAAATAACCCTTGAGCTCCAAACACCAAAGCAGCGAGGCTGACCGAAACCTCATGATGACATCATGTTGAACGGGGGAGAACGTGGAAATGGGTGTGTTTTGTTACCACATGGATACAGGATGCAGTCGATCAAGTAATAAAGAGCAACAAGGACAAAAGCAAACAGATAAAGTGACTGTTGTGGGTTCAATCTGCAGAGAAACTCTACAATTTAAAAAAATCTAAGAGAACATCATTTGAAAACATTTTATATATATATTTATATAGACTTCGATAATCAGTGGCACTGACATCATTTTGGCTCTGTGCTGCATTTTCATTGCAACTGCTCATCTCTACGTCTTTATTCCACCCAACCAGCTGTGTCTCTGTCCAAAAAACACCAAGAAGCGGTAGTGCAACAAACTTTTAGTTGATCTTTTGAGTTCAGAACTCTAAAAAAAGTTGTACTTCTGATGTGTGAGGTGATGTGTAGGGGAGATGATTAGGGCCACTGAATAAAAAATGAAGGAGCTTGAGGTCTGACTTATTGCTCAGAATTTTGACTTCTGAGATTAAAGTCGGAATTCTTTTTTCTTGTTTTCCTTTCACATTTTCATTGGCACCATTTGTCTTCCGTAGTCCGTGAGCCGTCGTCATGATTATACCAGCACTGCTCGCAGCAGACTGCCAGTAAATCACTACGAGTGTTGAACTAAATGTACAGACTGCTCTTTTAGACCCGTTAACGGCGTTTTTTTGGGGGGGGGGGTCGAGTCGAAGGGAGAGAAGCCGGTGTGCAGTGTGAGCGTAGAGCTTTCTGTGGCTCTTCCTGTGAGACTGAGTGAGCTAAATAAAAAGGGATTATTGAAAAATAAGGCTTCCAGTCTGAGGAGCTTTTAAAGGCACACAGACTGAGCTACATTCCATCTTTGATGACAATGAGAAGAGAGAGAGTGAAATGTTTTATCTTACAGTGACACACCAGTGATAAAACTCTTATTTTAGTATTCTCTCTTCCTGTCACTCACACACGCACACACACACACACCCACCATCATCTCCTCTGAAAGTTTTATTTTTTCTTCTTAAATAAGTTTTTGATTTTAGAAGAGGAGCGCTTGATTTTTTCTCCATTGTCGCTGGAGTCCTGGGAAGAGGTGCTCTGGAGCTTGTAATCTCTGCCCACGCTCCGCCCCTCTGAGTCCAGCGAGGTGAGCGACGGGTGGCGCCCCGCGTGGGCCAGCATGGTTGCCGGCAGCTGGCTGTAGCTGTAGGACTTCTCCAGGATGCCGTTGTACATGCCTTTCCCCGTCTGAGGCGGAGCGCCACCTTGTGGGAGGGGGACACTCTGGGGCTCTGACATGACGCGGGTGAGATCGGGCGAGTTGCTCTGTGCAAACACGTGGTGCTCCAAGGCTGGGGAGGGGGAGGTGGAGGGGGGGCTGGAGGGGGTGGTGGCTGGTGTGGGAGGCATGGGGGGCGGTGTAGAGTCCCTGAGGCTGCTGTTGCTGCTGCTGCTGGTGGTGTGGGTGGAGCCAGGACGCTCTGGGCTCTGGATAAACAGCAGCAGCTCCTCGCGGGAGATCCTGCGGTAAGGGGTTTCTGCACCAGGCGCGCAGGGGCTGTACAGCGGTTTTCTACTGAAGGATGAGTTAAGGGAGTCTGAGTCGGAGCCCCCGTCCTGAGCCGGTTCGCTTAAGGAGAGGAGCAAAGGGAACGGGTTACACAGCAGATTTTTTTTCTGTAACACAAACGCAACATTCCAGGAAAACACTAAACAAAACAACGCATCAAAACTCACCCCCTTCTGTCTATACTTAACACTACGTGTTCTTCGTCTGCCTCGGGGCGATAGGAGAGGGTGGAGCCAGCCATGGACAGCAGGTCTGGGTCTGGAGACATCAGAGAGGACTGTTGGGAGCTCAGCAGGCTCCGGCGGGACCGACACACGCTGCTGTTGCGTGTCAGCGGGGGTCGGACCAATGTGGCGGCTGTTAAACACAACAAACAGGCTCACGGGGAGTTCTTATCATCCAGGGTGAAAATCCTCAGCTGTTTTTACTCACTAGTGAACTGAGAAATGATGGGAGGCGTGTCCTCATCCAGGTCGTCCACCCCCCCTGCGATGGGGTACGGGGGAACCGAGACCCGCGGCATCACGACCCAGCTGTGGTCTGAGTAGAGGCTGGCCGTCAGGCTCGGCAGGCCTGAGTTATTGACGACAGGGAAGCCGCAGAGCTTCTCGATCTGCTGCCAGCGGTGGAGCCGCTCCCTCAGGCAGGCCGTCACCTCTGACAGAGCTTTCCTTCAGATAAAGTAAAAAATTAAAAATAAAACCGCTACAAGACAATAGCAATGTCAGATGTGAACATAATGACCAAAATCAAAGTGGCTTTGTTTTATTTTAAGGATTTCCTGACAAAGTATAGCCCCCCCCCCCTCTCCCCAGCATTAACATCGGCATGCCTCAAGGACGTGTGCTCAGTCCTCTACTGTACACACACGTATGCACCTCCACCCGCCTAAACATCTCTTTTCTAAAGTTTGCGGATTCTACGACTGTGGCCTGAGCGTCCACCCTGGCCCAGTAGCTGCTTGTGTCCTTCCACACACGCCTGCTCTAAGGTTTGTTATTTGTCATCAACACAGATCCCGTTGCCACGGTAAAGCCTGCAGCACCAGCCTGACATACAGGTACCTAACTCTGCTTTCTCTCTGTTTTCTGTTCCATCTGATGCCCTCAGGGAGGGCGCTGAAAACTGACAAACAGCCCATTTCCCCGGGTTGTATGAAATAAGCACTCTTCAACATACGTGATATTTTGCACATGCAAAAAAAAAAGATACTCATTTTTTTCTACCAGATTTGCTCATTTTTTAAAACATAATAAAACCTTTAGTTGCATTGATGGTATAGTTTGCTGTTCCTCCTGGTACAATGACTTTAATGTTCCTGATTTCTGAAAATGACAGAATATAACTTTGTGGCCTAGTGTGCGTTACATGGTTAAACGTCAGAAAAACTCTGGTAGTACTTTGTTTTTTCCTACTTTGCTTCTAGTATCTTGTGGTCCACCTCGTCCAGAGATGAACTGTGGGCAACATGAAGAGTTCCAAACACAGAACCTCTCTTCTTTTTGATCTTTTCTGCCTAAAAAGGAGAAAAACAATAAATGAATTCCTGCTGGATGGCTGCGTTGTACATCATCCATCCACCTCTCTATCACTCATACTCTGTCACGTCAACACAAATCGGTTTAACACAAGTGCTGTCAGAAACATGTCAACACTAGTTTCCTTGTAGTTCTGTGGTTGCTGGACAGGAAGTCAGCAGCTTCTGAACCAGATTGTGATGAAACGAGAGGAAACGTCACCTCGTCTTTGGCAACGCACAGCTGAAACTCGGCGCTCTGCTTCTTGATGTTGTAGTACTGAACCTCCACTTCATGCGTGAGCTGGAGCCACTTCTGCAGAGCTTCAGGCACAGAGCACTCCAACTGCATCTCCTTCTCCGCTCGCTTCAGAGCCTTCCGTACCTGTGCCAGAGGAAACATCACAGCACAGCATTCAGAACTCCCATAAACTCATTAAATCGTGAGGTTTTAGACTCAAACGAGCTGAATTTATTGATTAAACTTAGAATTTCTGATTATAAAGCTGTCTGACCCCAGCTCAAATGCAAAGAGGGAAATCATGGGCTTCTTAAGGCTGTTTTTTAGCCAAGTGAATGAGTCATCAGGAAATGCTAATTAGATGTTTGACTCAAATTAAAATTTATGGTTAATCATTTTTAGATCCGAGACCACGGTTCTCAGCTGAAAAAGGGTGGCTTGCCAACTCCGGGTCGCCAGAGAGGCCCTTCTCTGAGTTTTAGTATC
This sequence comes from Nothobranchius furzeri, assembly GCF_043380555.1. Taxonomy (NCBI): domain Eukaryota; kingdom Metazoa; phylum Chordata; class Actinopteri; order Cyprinodontiformes; family Nothobranchiidae; genus Nothobranchius; species Nothobranchius furzeri. The sequence continues at coordinate 58,112,151 of NC_091742.1, forward strand.
TCAGGGTCTTGCTAATGAGGAAGGGAGTGGGAGATCGACAGGCGGATTGTGGCAGCGTCTGCAGTGATGCGGATGCTGAACCGGTCGGTCGTTGTGAAGAAAGAGCTGAGCCAGAAGGCAAGGCTCTTGATTTATTGTCCCAACCCTCACCTACGGTCATGAGCGGTGTGTACTGACCGAAAGAACAAGATTGCAGATACAAGCAGCCAAAATGAGCATCCTCTTGTGGGTGGCCGGGGTCAGCCGAAGAGATTCAGGACATTCGGGAGGGACTTGGGAGTAGAGCCACCGCTCCTCGGCATAGAAAGGAGCCAGCTAAGGTGTTGCCAGCAGGAGGCCCCCGGGTCGACTCGGGACATGGAGGAGCAAGCACATCTCACATCTGGCTCGGGCACGCCTTGGGGTCCTGCGGGAGGAGCTGGTGAAGGTGGCCAGGGAGAGGCCTGTCTGGGACGCCCTACTTGAGATGCTCCCCCCGCGACCCGGACCAGTGGAGGGAAACCAATGAACGGACATCTTTAGGTGGTTGAGCTACTGCCATTAAAGAGTTGCTTCATTTTATGTGTTCCAAACACAATTTGGTTGCATTACTGATTCCCTCTGATTTCTTTATATAATTAGAAAAGATTTGTTGTCTGTTCCAGATGGAGGCTTGGTGTTACACATAAAAATCTGATGTTAGAAGCAAAACAAACAAAACGTGGTCAAAATTTCACCAGGGAAATAAAAATGAGTTATTTAGAGAAGTTCCTAGATGGGAAATTCAACAACTCTCCTTAAGCAGCAGTGCTTCCCTTACATAGGCGTAGCCGTGGCGGCCCTCAACGGCTGAAATCCCAGCGCCACACCTACAAGATCCCAAGATTTATTGATTTTTTTGCGCCGTTTCCCGTAGAAGCAGCGGGAACTACTCGGCTGTTGGTTGTGATCACAGCCGGCAGGCAGCAAGGAGGAAGGAGGCAGGGCGGGGTGGTTACAGCTAGGGATGAGCCGGATACTCCATTCAGACGAGTATCCGGTACGGATAAAGCATTTTTCACGAGTACGAGCATGAAACGAGTAAAACTCGTAAATATCTGTAATCGTGCTGAAGGAAAATCCTCATTAGGTAACTGACTGTCTTCCCGCTCTGTGATTGGCCAGTCGCATAGAGCGCCCGCCCCTCCCTCCCCACAAAACTGCAGCCGGGAGCTCAGTCCGTCCGTCCCATCCACACACACACACACACACACACACACACACACACACACACACACACACACACACACACACACACACAGACAGTAACGGATCTCTCGGTGCTTGCTTCACTGTTGCTCACGTTTCTTCAGAGCTCCCTAGGTTTTCTTCAGCTCGCCTCTTTTTCGCTTGAATATTTAAAGTTACTTTGATCGTAACGTACGTGGTGCATTTGACAAGTCAGAGCTGAAAACGGCTCGTGCATGCATCAGTCACTGCCTCCGCTCTGGTCAGGTTTTTTTTATTTTTTTTTTTATTTTAACACTCTCTCTCTCTCTCTCTCTCTCTCTCTCTCTCTCTCTCTCTCACACACACACACACACACACACACACACACACACACACACACACACACACACACACACACACACACACACACACCTCAATCAACATTGTTTTGTTTAACTGTGTGTGGGAAAAATGCCAACAACATTCGGAAAAAATCTGTTTAATCAAATTAAAATAAAATGGTTCTAGTATTTCATATTTCCTAGTTCCTACTGCATGAGTTCAGATGCATTAATTCATGCACTTAAATAATAATGTTCTAATTTTACTGAAAAACTTGTTCTGTAATAGTTTCTTTTCTATTGTGATCAAAAATATTTAATCTCAACTCAGAGGCTGCTCTGTAAATAGTTTTCAAATAAACAATACACACATAGCAACTTCCGATCAATCCATATCAATTTCAGATTTAAAATAATGTATTGATGTAAACCACACCCACTACTTTCCAAATAATAAATAAGAGGTGCATTCATCTGTGTATCTCCTTTGATCCGCATTAGTGATATTTTCAGCACCAGAACAATCAATCAATCAATCCAGTTTTATTTATAAAGCACTTTAAAAGACCCAGCACAGGAACAAAGTGCTGTACAGAAAGTACATTAAAACAATTGACTAGACAGAAAACAGCAAAGATAAATAAAACACATGATACATAAAATTAAACTAGCCTCATATTAAAAAAATAAAAACTTGATAAAACTTGATAAAACCGCATTTGAATCACCTAAAACAGCTAAAATAAAACAAAAAATAGAAACCAACTTCTCACAAGGTATTAAAAGCCAGGGTAAAGAGGTGGGTTTTCAGGAGTGCCTTAAAAACAGATAAGGAACTGGCCTGTCTTATCTCTAAAGGAAGTTCGTTCCACAGTTTTGGAGCTGCAATAGCAAAAGCGCGATCTCCTCTAAATTTACGCTCAGTCCTGGGTACAATCAGGAGCAGCTGATCAGCAGACCTGAGAGAGCGGGAGGGAGTGTAAGGCTGTATCAGATCCGAGAGATAAGAGGGGGCAAGGCCATGAAGACCTTTAAAAGCAAATAAATAATTTTAAAATGAATCCTAAAAGAAATGGGCAGCCAGTGAAGTGAAGCTAAAACAGGGGAAATGTGCTCAAACTTTCGAGTGCCAGTTAAAAGACGAGCTGCGGCATTTTGGACCCTCTGTAGGTGACTAATACAAGATGCACTGACCCCAATGTAGAGTGCGTTACAGTAATCCAGCCGAGTGGTTACAAAGGCGTGGATCACTGTCTCAAAGTGCTGCCGTGAAAGAATTGGCTTTATTTTTGCCAGCTGCCTGAGGTGAAAGAAGCCAGATTTTACCACCGCCTTAATCTGATGTTCAAACTTCAGATCACGGTCCACTTTGACCCCCAGGTTGGTGACAGTTGGTTTAACAAACTGGGCCAAGGAATCTACAAACACATTGGGGGTCTCAGTAGGACTACCAAAAATCATCACCTCAGTCTTTTTATCATTGAATTTTAAAAAATTCACAGACATCCAAGCCTTTATGTCGTCAAGACACTGTAGTAATGGCTGTATGAGGTTTCTGCCTTTTTTCTTTAGAGGGACATAGATCTGACAGTCGTCAGCATACAAGTGGAAGGCAATGCCATGCTTTCTCAATATAGAACCGAGAGGAAGAAGATACAGAGAGAAGAGGAGGGGGCCTAGAACTGAGCCCTGCGGGACACCACACAAGAGCGGAGCGGAGGACGACACATAGTCACCGAGACTGACACAAAATGTTCGCCCCGCCAAATATGACCTAAACCACTCCAGAGCTGTGCCGCTAATGCCCACCCAGTGCTCTAAACGAGAGAATAAAACTGCATGATCCACAGTATCAAAAGCAGCTGTCAAATCTAAAAGCACAAGAACAACACAGTCCCCAGTCAGTAGCTAAGAATATGTCATTAAAAACTTTTAAAAGGGCTGATTCAGTGCTGTGAAAGGGTTTAAAACCAGATTGGAAAACCTCTCAACCATTTTGATTTTACAAGAAGGCCAATACTTGGCTATGAACTACCTTTTCAAGAATTTTAGAAAGAATTGGTAGTTTGGAGATAGGCCTGTAATTCGCAAGATCCTGCGGATCAAGAGCAGGTTTTTTAATCAGAGGTTTGACTACTGCATGTTTAAAATCTTTAGGGACAACGCCTGACATCAGACTATGGTTTACCAGCTCAAGAACCAGAGGACCAACTGTAGGTAACACCTCTTTTAAAAGTCGAGGAGGAACAGCATCATTTGGAGACCCTGCAGGCTTAAGATGACCAACAGTCTCCTGTAGACATGACAGGGTCACAGGCTCAAACCTGTCAAAGACAGCAGAGCAGGAAACAACGACTGAGGGGTCATGAGCACAAGGACAGATTTGAGCCCTTGTGGAGGAGACCTTCTCAATAAAGAAGAGTAACAAATTTTCACAGGCTTCTAATGAGGGCTCGATACAGTCAGCATATGGTGCACTAAGAACAGAGTTAATAGTTTTGAATAAAACACGCGGGTTGTGGCAGTTAGACAAAATAATGTCCGAAAAGTGTTTTCTTTTGGCCTCTTTCACAGTTCTTTGATATTGACGCCAACAGTCCTTCAGCATCTGAAATGATGCAAAGAAACAGATTCCTGAGTTTATGTCAGTAATTTTATTTATTAGGTGCATCTGACCTGTTCTATTTTTCTCTGAAAGGAGATCAAATCAGTGCTTCTATGGGTTGTCTCCTCTCTGCACTAGAAAAATGTACTTTATTATAATGTTCTCTGTAATGCATCTTGATGTTCTTAACAAATAAATTAAATCAAAGATATTGGTCAATAATGCCAAATATGTAAATTTGTGTTTCAGTCATTTTTATACTGGCTTAAAAATACTTCATTAATTCTACTAAACAGGGGTGTAGAACGTTTTTAATAGGGCCAGCCCAGTAATGATCTTGGACCTAAATAAAGGGGGCAGAAAGTCAAATAAAGGGGGCAGAAGGAGATGTTTTTCCAGACGCCAAGAAAAATTAAATGCCCCCCTCCCCCACACCCACACTCACACACCCCCCACCCCCCCACCCCACCCCGCAAAGTGTGTCACTGAGAGTTTAAAACAAAAATTATTCTTGTGCAAATATTGGTGTGTTCACCTTTAATAATAGTTATTAAAATGCAGCAGTTGCTGGATTGGTGCAGTTCAAAGTGGAGTGCATCAAATAAAACAATATTAACATAAAGGTGAGACGTGTCATAATTTCACCCCCCACCACCACCACCACCACCACCACAGCTGGAAAAATTCCAAGGGGAAACACTGAGCACGATGCAGTTTTTCACCCATCAGCTTGATGATGACTGTTGCGGGAGGTTCTACCTGCACGAGCTCTTCCTCTGCGTATTTGAGTCGGCTGAGCTCACACTCGGCTCCCTCTCTCAGCTCTCGCAGCCTGTGGGCCTCCTTCTTAGCATCGTTGATCTCGTCCCTCATCTTCAGCTCCAGGTTCTCCTTCTCCACAGCCACTGTCCGGTTCTCCTCCTGAGCCTTTTCCAGCCTGGGAGAGGACGAGGAGAACAGGAGATGAGGTCACTATAATACACATCTGGAGCAGGTGTTACACTCTCTCTCCTCTCACCGGCCCTGCAGGTCCATGAGGCTTTGCTCAGCGTGCTGCAGACTCTCCAGGTCCTTCATCATCTGGGAAATGTGGACCTTGCTGGACTTGTTCTGAATGTAGGCAAACCAGCAGCCTCCCACACCAATCAGGATGGAAATCATCAGCACAAAATCTTTCATCCAGTTGTGCTGCGGGCCTGCAGGTGAGCAGAGGTTACTGAGGAACTCTAATTATGCTGTGAGGGTTTATTTGAGCAGAGCGTCCACTCACGAAGAGGAGGGCCGAACAGCACTGCATCCAGCGCCTTTAGATTTAACTTCTGTTTGTGCCGCTGGTCTAAAATCTTCAGCTGCATCGACATGAAGGATGGTTCGTTTGCTGCTAATCTGGAATTAGGAGAATAAAAAAAGCAACGTAGAACAAATCCCACTCAGAATACAACGCCTGTTTGATCACAGAGAGTTTTTAGGGAACAGGTGGACTTTAGTTTGACCGTCTCACACAACATGGAAGCCTCTGCTTATGACATCACTTCATGAGTCAGCTGGCTGGCGCTACATGAAACCCCTCAATAATCCCCCCCCCCCCCCCACACACACACACACCGCCTCTGTTACAGTTACTCGGTACACTCGGTCTGCAGCAGCTCACGTTGCACACGTCCCTCTGGAAATCTTCAATATCAGCCCATAAATAGCATCTGTAACTGTTCCGTCATTACCCCTGACAAGTTCAGCTCATCAAGCGGGACGGAGTGAGTCGACCAGAACCCACAAAACCAACTTGGTTTCAAAATCTCATATTTTTCCTTGTGCTGCGTTTTTCAGCCAGCAGAGGGCAGCAGGACCCAGACCAAAGAAAACCAAATGATCAGAGTAACACAATGAGTGAAAGTCAAGATTATGTAGTATTCATCTCTAACCGAAAATTATTATTAGATTAGAGATCTGGGACTGACCGAGGTAACGTGTTCCCCGTCAGCCGGAAGTCCCGGAAGTTCTTCTCGTACTGCGGCAGCTCCACCGACTCCTTCAGCCACTGCACCGCGTCCTCCACGGTCCAGTTGTGGACTGATGAAGGGGTGAGAGAAAGCACACTGAGCAGAGATGTCAAGTGTTCACCTTCATCACTCAGCCAGAGTTTAGAGAGACTATTTTAGAAGTATCAATTGAAGCTTTTTACTGCACCGATACGATGTTGGTATCGGTAAAAGTTAACGGATACCAGTTACTGATAGCAATGCAGATGCTTGAAAGTGACTTCACTGTAACTTGTCATTTCTGTTCACCTAATATTTTAGTTTTGGGATCACTTATATTACTTTTTATCTACCTCACAGTATTTTCCTATTGAAAACAGAAGAAAATAAAACCTGTATTCCAATTCATTGCATTGTTTTGTGTGGTAGAAGTATCTGTATCGGTAATTGGTATTGGCGAGTACTCAGATCCAAGTATCGGTATCGATCGGTTTGGAAAAAAGTGGTATCGTTGCATCGCTACTTTTTACTCGAGTAAAAGCAAAAACGCATCAATCACAAAACACCTGTTTCAGCCACGTGTCGAACATGTGTGTGCGATGCAAACACATTAAACTACCATATGTGGGTGGTAGATGTGGGAACAGTTATCTGACTGCAACCGCTCTATCCAGATGGGACGGCTCAGCGTTCAGTGGGTTTTCTCCTGAAACTATTTCTAAAATGTAAGGCGTTGGAAGTTAAATGTTGTCTAACACAAAAGTATTGCTGAAATACCCCAAATCTTTACCTAAGTAAGGTAACAAAGTATTAGTACTTAGTTACTTGACACCTTTGATACTGACACAATAACGGGTCAGAGGTGAACAGGGTTAGAAAAGGTGTGTATTTCGGTACACTCATGTTGAAGAAGAGCCACACTCATCAAAATATTCACTAAAAGTATCAGATTTTATGTGTTTACGGCATAGAGACAAAAACGAAAGATGAGTAACTGATAAAATAACTTATTTTCAAGTTTAAATTGTGAAAATAACATTTTTTTATGTGACAAAAGTAAATAAGTAAAAAACACATCTATTCATCCCTGTTCAGAGAAAACACTACCTAGTGCTCACTGAGAACCAAGTTCAAAACGAAAGAAAGGCTTTTGATTCCATAACCGGTCCGTCCTGATATCAGGAACACACCTGAGCTCAGAACAATGCCTTCTGACTTTTGGGAAACTGCACCTGGGTCATGTGACTCTTTTGTAGTTTATTAGGAAGACGTCTGCAGCCTGAGACAGCTCATTGAAACTCTTAAGCCTAGTTTATGCCTTTGCGTCAGCCCCACAAGGTAGAGACGAATGCGTATCGACAGCTATTTTGCTCTCTGACTTCTCCGTCTTCTGGGGTGTTGAAAAGTCATCCCCCACCATGACAACAGAGGGCGTAGCGCAGTATCCTGTCATGTATACAGTCCATGACGGTGCATTTACTATTGTGTTTTTGTATTTCAGACTTTCTACCACGGACAAATTTGTCCCTCGTTCTCTTCCGCGTCTTCATGCTCTTGCAGTCCCTAAACCCGAGTTTCCTGTCATTTCTGTCCATGAATAAATGCTTGCTGCGTATCTCTTGACTCCTCCAGTCACAGGTGAATAAAACGTTCACAAAGTTTCCGTCAGGTATTCTTCAAGCTGCTCTGTGTCTGCTGCTGGACATCTTTGGCTCTCTTTATGTTTTTGAGAGCACAATGGCGATGAGGAACGCGGCGACCTGACCAATCTAAACTAGGATGTAGTAGTGTGGATGATCACCCCCGTTAGAGCTGTAAATGTTTGTTTTGGCGCCATGGTTACCTTCAGAGGTCTTCCAGCCCCTCCACAGCTCCTCCACAGTGATGTGCTGGTCTTCACGGTGCAGGTTGCTGTGTTTGTTGGTTTGTTGCTGCTTCATGTCTTCTATAATGAACTAAGAAAACCAAAACGGACAAAGCAGAGTTTGCATCAACACCAAGAATCATATGTATCTGAAGGTGGAACACGTGGCTGAACTGATGTGGACAAAAGAAGCTGTGGAGTTGGCTCCATCTGTCTTTTTTCTCTGCTTTATTCCTTTTAAGGGCTTAGAAAAGAGAAAAGAGGCTCCACTTCTACCTTTGTGTGTGTGTGTGTGTGTGTGTGTGTGTGTGTGTGTGTGTGTGTGTGTGTGTGTGTGTGCGTGTGCTCTTTAGGGTTTCCGGCTGCCTTTCTTTGGTAGCTCAGAGCTAAGCACCCCTGCAGAAGAAGGCCAAAGGAAACAATCCCAACAAAGAAGAGCCTGAACACCAGCAGAATTAACAAGGCTCATGGCCGACTACCAAACACCTCAGAGCATTCATTCTGAAGGTCTGAGGGTCTGAATGTGAGTGGCCCGGGTTTGAAGAAGACAAACGCAGAAACGTCTTTATTCATCCTACCTGTTTGTAATAATAAATGATCCCAGGACAGGACTGCAGAAGACTTATTCAGTCACACTTAGCATTGTGCCCATTCCTTCTTTGCATAGATATGATACACCTCCTTTGCTCAACCAAGAGATCAACCTGTCTCATTCTGACAGGAGTCCTGGTCCTGAGCTGTATGTATGAAGGGATCAAAAACCCCTTCCCCTAGATCACAGCAGAGAGAAAACGTCAACTACCAGCTAGCCTATGGGCCATTCCCATCTGTACCGGGTCGGCCCCAGCCTGGCCCGGTTGATTCCACACATCCTTGCCTTAAGCCCATGTGGGCTGATTCTACCCACCAATCAGAGGCTTGCTCTAATGGAAGGTGTGAATTTGCTGTCAGCAGTGGGTGTGTTGGCCCTGGTCGGTCTGAAGCAGACCCCCTCGAGAAGAGGGCTGAGAATGAGCCTTGGTTGGCCCGGAAAAATACCAGGCCACCCAGATATGTAAACAACCTATGCTACCCGGCCCGGGCCGACCCGGTACAGATGGGAATGGCCCACTACATACATGTTGGTATTTGAAGTCCCTGCTGTCAATCTCTGAGACGAGTACATTTCTGTTCAAGTAAAGAACTGCCAGTGGTGGAAGAAGTACTTTTTATTTAAGTAACAGTACAGATAAAGGGGTGAATAATTATCTAAGTAAAAATCTGAGAAATTTATAACTCAAGTAAAATAATTAAAGTATGCATTTTCAAATGTAGAAGCGTGCAGTTGCATGAGGAGTGGGGGTGGGAGGGTGTCCAATACATAAGTTAAAGTACCTTTACTTTTGTAAGTTTTGTAATAGAGTAGAAAAAAAGTACTGATAACTGCTTTAAAATGTAGACGAGTAAAGTACAAACGTGGGACTCAAAAACATCACAGAACAGTTAATGTGTAGTTTTTTTTTTACCATTAATCTCTGGAAATATCCATCAAGATGTTGTTAAAAATGAACTAAACGATGCTTAGTTGTTGAAAAATATTAGCGGCTTCATAAAATATAACCAGAACAGTCGTTTCTAAAATCCATGGGAGTGGGTCTAAATCTCTGGGCAACAACATATTAGACACCATGTCTCCTTCTACGGGAGCCCGTGAGGACAAAATGTATTTACTGATTTGTAACAAGTTTGCAAACGTCATCTTGCAAGAACATACTAGCATCCTCAAGTATTGAGAAACGGCCAAGGTTTGTACTTTTTGATAAGTTCTGAATGTTAAAGGTTTTTTAAAAGGCATTCTATACATTTTTAGAAGTACTTGTTTTGCTGCAACTCCTCTGGTATGTGAGAATGTTCAAAAATTGTTGTTTTGACATGTAGAAACAAAAAATATACATAGTGCGATATATATTGTTACAGCACATGCCTCAAAATATATCGCAATATAGATTATATGTCGCCCATTCCTACTAAAACACTAAGTTACTTTCATGTAGACATTTATTTTGTGTCATTTAAGCATAAATGACTGAAACAACCCATGGGTTCTTTCATGGCTCCTTCAGCAACTTACGACACTTTTGTTTTTGGTCAGATTTGGGCCACCATCAACTGCTACAGAAGAATGCATTAAGAGAATCTTAGCTGGTAGCAGCATTATTTGTAAAAAATGCCAACCTAAAAGTGTAAATTCACTAAACGAATTAGCAGATTCTCAGTGAAACAGTACGGAGCGCAAAGTACCATCTCTAGCATTAGCACATGCTGTCTGTATGTGTCAGCATCAAATAAAATGTGCTAGAACCTTCTGTTTGACTGAGTCAGAAAGCACCGAGCAAAGGAGAGAAGAGGAAAGGCAGTCGATAACAATGGCTGTCAGTAGGATTCTGAAACTCCAACAGCAGCAGCTAAGGGCACTCTGACATTTTGTACCCTTGTTACAGTTCAACGACTTTCAGATCAGACTTGGTAACAAGAAGACAAAGACGTATTCATCGACTCCTGACTGCACCAAATCCCTATGAAATAGGGCTGAAAACATTTTTAAGACATCTTAAACCAAATTAATCATGACACAGAAATGTAGCAATGTCAGTCAACATCAGAACCTGGCCGTGTTTTCTCACATCTCTGGAGTAAAGCCCGAATCCAAGGAGTGCTGTGAGTTGGACACTGAATACATAATGGAAGTCAGGCGTTGAAATCAATTTCCCTCTGGGACTAATAACGTATTTTTGAATTGAATTGAAAGGCTGTCTGCTACAAATGTTCCTCCTGTCAGAGATGGGGTTGAAAAAAAGGTTTTTTAGCTCCAGAGAACTGTATGAATGTCCTCCGACATTAACGTCTGGCACGTGCGGTGGCTTAAATGTTTTAATTAGATGTATGGGGGGGGGGGGCTCAGGCTGTCAAACCAACACTTTGCAACCCAGTTTCTTATGAGCAGACATAATTATAAACATTTCACACAAAGAACAAACACCAGCAGATGTTTTAAACAATCAGTGGTCAGGGTCTGCATTTAGAGTCATAATGACATAAATCCCCAGAGATTAGGAAAATAAATGTCACACACACACACACACACACACACACACACACACACACACACACACACACACACACAAAGCTGTTTTTACAGGACCAGAGCGTTTGCAAAACGGGATTTGCCGCACCTCCCTGGGGAGGATAAAGGTCATTTATAAGATCAGACCGTGGCGGTAACGTGGCGCAATCGTGGCAATTTTATAAAAGATTAGGTGATGGCGGCATAAGGGGGGCATGGGGCGGTCTCTGCCCGGGTCCACAAAAACAAACAAACAATCAATGATGAACAAGAGTCTGTTTCTAGACCTGCAGAAGGAGAGAAAAAAGAAAAGGGACAAACAGCAGTACAACAGGAGCAAACTATCACTGCGTCAGCCTGATGAGGAAATATAAAAACATTGTTTTACTGAACAATCATGATAATAAATCACAGTGCATTAAGTGCCCACCATAGCTGACCTGTGTTGAACGTGCCCAAGTCTATACTTATGAGAGCACCATGTGAGCACCTGTGTGTGTACACGCACTTGTTTATGTAAGGTTTCTCTATAGGAGCGTCCAATAGAGAGTGTGAGGGACCACAAATCTGCCCCCAAAAATGTGCCCAGTGACCCCAGGGAGACTGCGATCAGAAAAGCCCCCGCCCCCCAAGAGAGGCGCAGATTATCGCCCCGGGGGGCCACAACCAGCAGCCGGCAGAGTCCCGGGGGATATCAGCGGCAAGCCCACAGGCCCACCCGCAGCCTCCCACCCCCAAGCCGGCCGAGCCCGGATCCCAGCGACCCGGGACACAGGGGCAACCACCCCTGCCGGGGACCCAACAGAGCCCAAGAACCCAGATCCCACCAGGCAGCCACCGGGATTAATCAGGCAGATGCTAAAAATCTTAAACCGCCTGACCCGAGAGCCACGAACACTCAGGCAGACCAAGGCACCACACTCCACACCAGGTGTGACGGGAGAGGGGAGACGAAGATGTATAGCAGCAAAAGAAGTCCCAGGAAAGGGGAAGAGTCAAAGGCCCCACCTGACACAAACACAGTCACACTCTCCCTCTCTCATGCTCACACATACACATACAACCTAAGACTCACAAAAATGCATGCCGGACACCCACTCATGCTCCCCATACACACCCTATTCACTCTGGTCCTGGTACTGCAGCACAAAGGGTACAACCATCAACGGTTCCCAGAGTTTGGCCCTTTCATTTTCAATAAATTTGCCAGCTGGAGCTCAGCAATAACTCCCCACGTCATCATGACATCTGCCTCTGTTGCGCCAGGGCACATACAACCAGCGTTGGGAGTAACGCGGTACAAAAGTAATTAATTACTGTAATGCATTGCTTTTTGCTGTAATGTGGTAATGTAAGGCATTACAGGGAAAGAAAATGGTAATATTTACTCGGTACAATTGTCAGTAACGCGGTAATTACAATGCATTTTTAAACCCAGAATCAAGATGTGGGTTTCCTAAAAATTCAAATTGCGGGAAGCCTGAAAAAAGATCCAGTATCTCCATATATGACGTCATTTATGGACTCAGCTTTGCGGGCATTCTATGAGCAGAGAGGACGCAGCGCTAATGGCTCAAATACTCCAGCTGCGTCCTGCGCGCAGCCGCTACAAAACCGCTCCACCAAAACAAATTCATTCGTTTGTGATCGTTTACATCAGCCCATATTCTCTGGTACTTCACGTTTCTTTTCAGCTGAGTTCATAATCTGTGCCCCGGTGATTTCAACTTGTTGCTGCTGGAGCGCAGCGCAAGTTAAGCTTTTTTTTTTTTTTTTTTGCGTTCGGTAGATCCATTTGGCTGATTAGTTAGAAAGTAGGAAATCTAGGAAACAGTTTTTCTGGAAGACAGAGAAAACATGCAGCATGCAGGAAGGTCTGAGAGAGAAAGGGCAGGAAATTATTCAAATAAAATCAAGAAAACAAAACAAAGTGCTTGAAAAGAAAAAACAGTAGGTAGATTTATCCCCAATACACATTTTTACCAGTGAAAAGCAATAATATATAAGCATTTAATATTTATACATGTGATAGAATCAGATCACCCCAGAAGTCAGTCAAGGCATTTGGGGACCAAGGCAAATATAGGCTTGGAGCCCCCACCACCTCACTCCCTGCTCAGTTAATATAAGATGGCAGCGTGCTGAGAGTACAGATTGTTGTTGCTTTTATTTAATAAACAATCATTTTAAAGCACTGTTATTATATCTGACAGTTTTTAACAGCAATCCTAGCTCAGACACCACATCACTTTCCACATATATGTCATGAGCTCACTGAGCGTCAGATTACCAGATTCATATTGAAGTTGTTTTGGTGAAAGTAGCTTAAAGTAATGCAAAAGTAGTGTAATGCCTTACATTTTAAAATCAGTAATATTGTAATGTAATGAATTACTTTAACATGAGGGTAACAAGTAATAAATAATGCATTACAGTTTTTAAGTAACTTGCCCAACACTGCATACAACAGACCATTACCGCAATATTACTACCAAGCGAGGCGGAACGAATGCAGCAAAATTCACGCTTCGCCATGCCGGCATGGCGCATTTATAAACATACCATTGCGGTAATATTACGCAGATTTGCCGGCATGGTGTGTCTTGTAAAAAAGGCTACAACACACACACACACACACACACACACACACACACACACACACACAGTGCGAAATAGGGTTAGGAATCACATCTGGGTGTGATGATTCACAGCTTGTCGTGAGAACACACGTATGAGGTGGTAATTCAGTCAAAACCAGCTCTACTACTGGTCTTACTGAGAAAATGTGGCAAGTTTTCACTTGCTGTAATGATTTACTTCATAATGAATTAGAATAGAATTTTATCTGGTGCGTTAAGCTATAATGCATTATAGTTTTGACCAATTTTCTGTGTCCTTTGTGTATTTAAAAGTAAACACTGCAATTTCTGGCATAGTTTGATAGTTTCTGACTAAATAAAAATACGCCTGGATAATTTGTTGGCTTCTGCTGATTTACGCCATTCTCATCTTGCTGCCTTGTTTTTGAAGATGATTTTTTAAATATGTTTCATTGTGATTAGTTATTTGATGCCTAAAATCTCTTGTTGTTGTGTTGGGTGAGTAGTCGTTACTTTAAGATCCCCATCCTTAAATTCTAACAAAACATGGCAGTGCCTGTGAACAGGATACTGTGACTTCACCTTTTCAGTAACAGAAGAAAGGAGGTAAGAAAAGCATTCTGATTTTCTAGACAATTTTTAAAAATAAGCACCTTGATTACTCTCAGATGAATCCTAGGCTTTGGCCATTGTTTCTTCAACCCTCCCACTGTCTTTTGGGTGACCCTGTGAGGAAAGTTGACCATTGAGCAGGGTTGATGGTTTATCCCTTGAGGTCCACGTGGCAGGGGTGAGGTGGTGCTTACCCCTGCCACATGGACCTCAAGGGATAAACCATCAACCCTGCTCAATGGTCAACTTTCCTCGCGGGGTCACACCCATTAGAACAGTGGGAGGGTTAAAGGGATATTCCACCCCTAAGCGACCACCGTGTTGTATCCATGCACCATGCAGCGGCGGCTTACAGCGGTGCTTTGTCGTAATGTAGTCTCAACTCTAAATCAGCTCCTGGAATTCCTTCATGTTACTTCTTACTTTTCATTTGCAGTCAACGTGATTATTGAGCTCACCAGGAAAAGCTGGTGTCATTATTGAGTAATTTTAATCACTTTTGCACACAAAGTGCTAGTTCCTGCTATTCCCTTCCATTGTTTATGCTAAGCTAAAGCAGACGGACTGCTGCCAGACCAGGAGAATTACTGCGCTGGTTCCAAAAAAATTTTTTTTCTCACTTACCTAACTCTGTGGACTACGGAAATAGACAAAATTTACCTTAAGGATGGAATATCCCTTTAAGAGTAAAGTTAAAAGTGTGAACAAAACGTGTTTTGATGATAAGTGTTGCTGATGGATTTGACTAGCCTAGAAATTTAGACCAACCACAGCAAAAGATTTAGCCCTGCAGGTCAGTCTAGCCACACTCTGGAGCCTCAGCAGGTCTACCAGTGGACCGAACAATTTTGTGTCTTGACAATCACTGTGCTCTACTTTTGTTGGGTGGGCTTTGAACCAGAGCTGCGACAGAGGAAAAACTACGAAGACGGCTTGTTTGAAATGGCTTTGGCATCAACAATTTAGACCTGGGCTTTTCTTTGGGACATAGGCAGATAGAGGTATTTAAGTCATTTATTTAGAAAAAGAATGTATTTACTTCTTCTTTGATGTTGTATGGAGGGCTGCCCTGTTGACGGATTTCTGTAGTGATGAATATGTCACTTTGTTCGTCGCTCCTAGTGCCGTCCAGTTGTGTGTAGAGACGGTTTGAAAGACAACAGTAGATTCCGCCCCACATCTCAGCTCTGTCTATGGCTCGTGGTCATCCTATATTTTTTACATATACACTCACTGGCCACTTTATTGGGTACACCTTGCTGGTAATGGGTTGGACTCCACCTTTGCCTTCGGAACTGCTTTAACTGCCGTGGCATAGATTCAACGAGGTACTGGAAACATTCCTCAGAGGTCTTGGTCCATATTGACATGATAGCATCATGCGGTTGCATGATTGCAAATTCTGACCCTACCATATAAATGCTGCAGCACAAATTGAGACTCATCAGACCAGGCAACATTTTTCCAATCTTCTATTGTCCAATTTTGGTGAGCCTGTGTGAATTGTAGCCTCAGTTTCCTGTTCTTAGGTGACAGGAGTGGCACCCGGTATGGTCTTCTGCTGCTGTAGCCTCAAGGTTTGACGTATTGTGCATTCAGAGATGCTCTTCTGCATACCTTGGTTGTGACGAGTGGTTATTTGAGTTACTGCTGCCTTTCTATCAGCTCAAACCAGTCTGACCATTCTCCTCTGACCTCTGGCATCAACAATACATTTTTGCCCACAGAACTAACGCTCACTGAATATTTTCCCTTTTTCGGACCATTCTCTGTAAACCCTAGAGATGGTTGTATGTGACAATCCAAGAAGATCAGCAGTTTCTGAAATACTCTGCCCATCTGGCACCAACAACCGTGCAACGTTCAAAGTCAATCATCTTTCTTGCCCATTCTGAAGCTCGGTTAGAACTCCAGCGGATCGTCTCTTGACCATGTCTCCATGCCTGATTGCATTGAGTTGCCACCATGTGATTGGCTGATTAAAGTAAAAATCCCATTAGTCATCACACACTGGTGAAACTACATCTCTGCATTTGACCAATCCCCGTGGGGAGTGGTGAGCTGTGGCTGCACTCGGGAAGTATTTGGTGGCTTAACCCCCCAATCCAACCCCTAAAGCTGAGTATCTAGCAGGGAGGCATTGGATCTAATTTTTAAAAGTCTTTGGTATGACTCGACCGAGATTTCAACCCTGATCTCCCAGTCCCAGGGCAAACACTCTACCTCTTGGCCACTGAGAAGGTTAGTAATTTGCGATAACGAGCAGTTGGACAAGTGTACCCAATAAAGTGGCCAGTGAGTGCATAGGCTAGGATTCTATCCGTAGTGATTGTGGATATGATTGGCCCTATTCTGGCTACCAGACATTGCAACATAATCAGTGTGTACACATAATATAATAAAGTCTTGACTGTAACACGTATCACACTGTGTTTGTCAGATTTAATAGATGTTGGACTGAATCTTTTCTTGCAGGAGAATCGCAGTACAAACATGCCACAGACATACCAATCTAAATACTGGTTCTTCAATGAAAGGAAAGCAAGAGGAAGCAGCTGTAAAAGCTCTCATAACTGGAAAAACAGTATAATCGTACATTTTTTAAAGAACACTTCAATGAGGTGTCATCTTTTCATGCCTCTCTGCTCTCACCTAATCACCCACACATGCTCACCTGGGACTACACGGTTGTTTCCATCTGTGTTTGCCATATTTTAAGCTCCCTGTAGCCTCACATAGACCACAAGCTTGCTCCAATACTATCTAGTCAAGTTAGGCAAGTTGAAGTCATGTCTAGACAAATCAGTAAAGCCAAGTCAAGTCTAGTATTCTGTCAAATTAAGTCAAGTTGAGTCACGTCATGCCTTGACAATCCTTCCCATTTATCCTCCTCAATAAATAAATATTTACTCCGTGTACCATTCTGTGTGTTGGTCGATCCGTGAGTCCAAATTCCTGACAAATGACAGTTCTTGAAATTTGTCATAGGTTTCATCATAAACTATCACCTTGAGTGGCTAATTTTTATGTCCACAGCAGATGAAAATTTACAGCGTGAACCCAAATTCCCCGCAACACCCAAAAAAAGAAAAAGAAAAAGGAGAACCGTACATTAAAAATTGTGAGCCAGTTCACAAAACCTTTAATTAAAACAAAAACAACCGAAGGAGAGTAGACGCCTCGCACACATCAAGAGTTTCTTTTGTCACACTTTTTTTTTGTTGCTGCGACACTCCTCCACCTCAGGAACAAAATGTTCGAACAGCTCTACTTTGCATGGTGGCTGTTTTGTCTTCAAGTCCTTCTTTGGGAATACCAATGCAAATTTGTTTGCTTGACAGAAAACCTCGCAACAGCTGAGGGAACCAAATCCTTTCTGAGTCAGCATCGAGTGTTTGCAGTAGGACTCTGAACAAATGTCTCTTAAAGACTTTAATACCCACTAGACTAAAAGGGACAGACTTTCTGGCAAAGATGACAGGAATATTCACCAACTCACACAGGCAAGGAAACAAATAAAGCAACAGATTAATGAAATGATATCTCTTCTGGTGATGTTCTCAGAGTACAACTAATTTCTCTGTTAAGTTTGAAATTACCCAAAGAAGGTTATAACCCTAACAGATCGTAGTCGGATCCACATACAGAGAAACCAGCACAGCTGTTTTGCATGTAGCCTTAGATGTTTTATTGAGCCATATCAAGTAAGCAACGAGCTACAAATGAAAAGAAACGCTGGTGCTTTGTGGTTTCATTTGCTCAGCATTTAGATAGATCACAAAATAAGAACAAAAAAATACTAAGTTCTGAGCTCAGAGGACGCATTAATGATCAACATTCAGTCCTGAGAAGACAACACTACGTCCACTTATTTTAGAGGCCAATCACAGCCAGTGGGTGACATATTCAGACTTGGACTGGGACAGACACGCACTCACACGGCTGCAGACAAGGATATATTTGTTCATAACAGACTCCAGTTTGAAGGGAGGTGGGCTGATATTTCTCCCATAAGGCTCTGCTCTTGTGGATCTGTTCACCTCGTACAGTGGATGTCCACATTTAATGTAGAAAAGTGATTATATCCGTTGTTTATCGGTCATCATCATCACTGTAACTAATCAGATGTACATTACACACATAATTAGTTATGTAAAGAAAATTGTGAAGAAAAATCATTTGGTTTAATAAATGTTAATATGTGACTAATTAGAGAGAAAATGTGAAAGATACGAGTCATTAGGACAAGAGCTCAATGAAGAACAGATACGTTTTTCTGGCAAGTGTGAAAAGGATGTCTTCTGTCAACATTAGCCTCTATTGTTGGAACTTGAAGTCCAAGTTGAATATTATCCGAGTCTTAGGCACCCTAACACAAGATAAAGTCCTCACTACAAAGTCAAAGATCCAGACAGATGCATCGAAATTAAAAACCAAAGCCCAAAAACCGAAACATGTTTATGGCTACGATGTGTACTAACCTCACTAAAATCAAGGCATTGCACTCAGACTGTAAAATTAACCCTTTATGCACCAAGGTTGCAATATTGTGTTTAACGAGCCACGGCTGCGATTATAATCCCTCATGAAGTTACTACTTTACACCAGAAGATAGTGGAGATGTGTTACTTCAATCTGAGCAACACTTTTGGGCGTTTCTATTGACATTTTCTGAGTTTATAGAGTTTGAAAACTGCCTCCTCGTCAGAGACTACCGCCTGGGGAGAAGAGACGAGCAGAGCGGAGCTCACAGAGGGTGAATGAGTATTATTATTTATTAGAAAGGAGAAACTTACAGTGCTGTCAGGTCTGTTGACAAAGCTCTTTGTCTGGTAATGGCTGATTCTGATTCATAACATCACCCCCTGATGAAGATATTAGTTCGTCACCGCGGTTCACTCGTCCAGTGAAAAAGAAAGTGACGCTGCTGCTGCGGGCAGCATCAGAGAGTCCGTGTGCTTCACGTGGATCACACATGATCCAAAGCTTATTTCACCGTGTTCAGGACATGGTGGGTGTAGAAAGGATGGTAAAAACACTGCTAATAGTGACAGATGTAGCAGGAATGTAAAGGAAGAAGAAAAAAAAGCAGTATTATGGCTGCACAATACAGGGAGTGCAGAACTATTAGGCAAGTTGTATTTTTGAGGAATAATTTTATTATTGAACAACAACCATGTTCTCAATGAACCCAAAAACTCATTAATATCATAGCTGAATGTTTTTGGAAGTAGTTTTTAGTTTGTTTTTAGTTTTAGCTACTTTAGGGGGATATCTGTGTGCAGGTGACTATTACTGCGCATAATTATTAGGCAACTTAACAAAAAACAAATATATATCCATTTCAATGATTTATTTTTACCAGTGAAACCAATATAACATCTCCACATTCCCAAATATAAATTTCTGACATTCAAAAACAAATCAGCGACCAATATAGCCACCTTTCTTTGCAAGGACACTCAAAAGCCTGCCATCCATGGATTCTGTCAGTGTTTTGATCTGTTCACCATCAACACTGCGTGCAGCAGCAACCACAGCCTCCCAGACACTGTTCAGAGAGATGTACTGTTTTCCCTCCTTGTAAATCTCACACTTGATGATGGACCACAGGTTCTCAATGGGGTTCAGATCAGGTGAACAAGGAGGCCATGTCATTAGGGCTGCAGCTATCGAATATTTTTGTAATCGAGTACTCTATCGAATCTTTTATCGATTAATCGAGTACTCTAATAAATTACTCTTTTGCGTTTTTAAACCATTATATCAAATAGCATGTTATAAAATATGAAAGACCTCTTGAAATGAGAAAGCAATTGCCAGTTATTCTTCAAGTTTTATTCAAAATTGGTTTTCAAAACTTCAGCACTTCAACTTTACTTCACAGTAAACAAATGCTAGCGGCTGCAGCCCAAACAGAACCAGAACCGTTCACGGCGCATGCGCAAACATGGCTCGCCAGCTGTTTCCCTATTAACACGTCCGTTTTAATTTCTACACTTTTTTTTGTCTCACACTAACAAGGATTGTCGAAAGCATGTTTGCCGTGGTTATGTCAAATCATACTGATCACAAAACATGTATTTACTTTCTTTCATTTTCCTCCGCCACTCATAAATACCTGTGTCCTCCTGCAGCAATCCTGAGGGACAACAGACAATAACAACACAGTAAAAAGTCAGACGTGTTGTAAAAACTGCTATTTTTAGCACATTTTAAGTCCGACGTGTTGCTACCAGACGTACGGTGTGAGCTGAAACCAAGTGCTACAAATGAAACATTCACACAGTGTCCGCAGAATATATAGAAATACAGGCTAAAATGCATTATCTTGCAGAGGCTCAGAGTCCGCTTGCAGAAGTGACATTTACATGTGGATGTTTCCTGGTCAGGTTGCAGCATCGAGGAATGCGGTGTTGTGGTAGGCTAAATCCATTTTACAGTATTTACACTGGAGTACGTTTTCCGCCTTACGACGTGAAAAATGGTCCCACACCTTTGACATTTTGTGTCTTTTTCGCACTCCACCGGGGTCCACATTGTCCGCCATGGCTTAAAAGAAAGTTAAGTTGCGTTCGCTGCTCGCGTGTGCATTCAGTGCAGTGTGTATGTGTGTCATTTATTGCGGTCCGGGTGAAACATGACCACGGGCGATTGCAAAGCCATGAATTAATTAAACATGAATTAAATTTTGTTTCCTCGTTTTACTTGAACCGTTTTGCCGCAGATTTTACAGACTGCCTCATTTAAATTCTCTGGCTCCCCCTTTTCATTTGGCTGAAAGCCGAAATGTTCCCAAAGGGGCGAAGTAACATTTAGTTTTGATACCAGTGCTGCCATCCTTCTCAGCATGCGCTGTCGCGAGATTCAATCACGTGCTGTAATGGCGGTGGCACGTCATGCAGCGCGGTGGGTTTCTTAATATTGCGATATTTTCTTTTTGCGGTTACCGCGACAGCCCTAATTTCTTATAAGTTTCAATATTTATCTCTTCCTTCACAGATCTTTCCAGTTGGGATATTATGGGATACCGGGACTATTTTGGACCCATCTGTTTAATTTGCTTTCCTGATAGCTGTCCTACATCTTTCCATTAGACACATGATTTCTGATAATGTTTTTCAGTCGGATGTCTTGTTTTTGGGCACACTTTTTGAAGTGTCGCAAGAAAAAAAGCTTGTGTTCCCACAGATGCTTTAGTTATAAATAAAACCTCTACAGAGTTTTCAGACAAGTCAACAAACACCTTTAAGAATCTTCTTTTTATAGATATAGCATAGCCTAAATGTTTCTTAACCCATCTCGGGTTTCTTTAGTTGATATCAGTCTGTCCACAAGTACCTTAGACAGATCCTCCCAGGTGTTACATGAAGCTGGATAAGAATTAATAAAGCAGCTAACAGAAGCACCAAAACCTTCAACCCTTGTTCTGAACGTGGTCTAAATTTATGCAATTCAAGAGATGCAATTCGATCTAGTCGAACATGGACTTGGCAGACGGCGTACTCTGCACCGAGAGGCGAGGACATGCACCTGCCATCCCCAGTGACTGTGCTCAGCAGAACCCCCAAACGTCATTTAAAAACTCCAGAGGCCCCCCCACTCATGGAGTTATTCAATGTAGGATTGAGTTCAACTTGGTTATTTTCCCAATATGACACCTTAACTCGCCTGTGGGAGAAGGTAAAAGCAGCGTATGTTTTAAAACTTGAGTTGTTTAAGGTGGAACAGACTCGTTCCAAATCTAATCCAGGACAAAGTTCATGAGTTGAGGAGAACCTATTTGAAGACTTCTGACCACTATAGGTGTTTTTCAAGGAGCACTACTCAGCCTACAACAGCTCGGTACAGCGTGGGTTGAGTTTTGTATCCATGCCAGCTCCGTGACAGAAAGTGATTTTTACTCATGACAAAACAACATGAGGTGATCAGTAACGTAACTTGTATGCTCCACATAAACACGACTCAGCAGAAAAATGTTGGTGTTGCTGGACATTTTGCTCAGTCAAAAACTTTCTCTCAATAACCAGTTAGAAATTAAAATGCATTCTCACGACAGATTTGGTCCCACTGAATAACCTCCATTGTTCTCACTGCAGTTTCCTAAGCTAATCAAAAGCGTACTATAGCATTTAAATAGCATAGTTGTAACCACAAACTACAAAATGGTCAAATTAACCATCCTACAAACCCAATTAAACCATTCTCTGAAAGACACCATTTTCTGTCCTTCTAAGCACAACAAGGTAAACCATCCAATGGGGTAACTGTTTTATAGTTCATAGGGAAGCATCAGGAATCCATGGACAGAAACAAATCCCCTTCCAGTGGATTCGATTTGGACCCTGCAGTTCTGAGAGTTCTCAGGATAACACCACCTCCTAACTGAGACGCCACCACAGAGCAGCAGATTATAACCACCCTCACACCACAGCTGCTCTGCTACTTAAAAATGACCCCTGCTAACGTACTGAGACGTTGAACTCTGATCCCTTACAGAAACGTCTACTCTCTCTATGTACACACAGTCTGTAAACGGATGAACTACCTGTGTGTGTGTGTTTGATAATATGACCTGGCAGGCGCCTTTAACAGCTAACTGTTATATATTACAAGTGGGAACTCAAAGTTTGCATTGAAAACTAAATATTTACTTGTCGATGCCGACTTGCGTATGCCGATCTTCTCACACACACGAGGGACAAACAAAGTGTTTTTCTGTCAATACTAACTTGTCAAGATATGTCAGTCATTTTTCATATATTACAGGGTTTCTGCTGTGAATGCCTTTGGTAAGAGTGAAAAGTCCACATTATGGTACCCTGAAAGGACAACTCAAAGTCATTCTGATAAGAAATAATTTTAAGGTTAGCATTCACGATATAAAGGACTTCAATACAAACTGCCCACATTGGCTTTGAGGTAAAATGACTGGGTTCTTTATCCATGTCTTTCTATTTGTGGTTGCTTAAAATAATTGTATTTTTATTGCAAATGTTTTATTGCAAGAACACAGATTTTTCTGTTTTTCCTGAACAATAACACAGGACTAAATTAGTGTCACTCAAAGCTGGAGTCAGCAAGTCAGAGGTTAACACAAAATTGACTGGCTCTAAAAAATTACCCGGTGATCATTAATGGCCAATTCCCAGCATAACTGGGTTCATGGGTGATTGTCTTCATGTGAAAATCTATAGTGAGACCGTTATTTTCAATGAAAGAACTGGGAGGATGGTATATAAAGTTCTGTCAGTCCAAAATATGACAATGGGCGGTTTTGTTTTAAACATTTTGTAGGCCTGATACACACACTGCTCAGTTCCCTAAAGCGGACCGTGAAGGTTTCTTGGGCTTTAGATCACTGTTACTCGTATTTCATTGGCTATTTAGTGCGTCAATCAGCAATATACAGCACTGTAATTGGTCTGAGCTACACTCAGAACAATAGGGTGCAACACTTCTGACCTGTTAGCCAATAGTTAAACATTTTGCTCAGGTAGAGGGGGTTAACACTCATCTGTTGGATCAGGTAAGAAGTCATGTCTGAAGGAATTTTTGAGGGTTTACAGCAATAATTTTATGTTGGATTGTGGATGTAAGACTCGGTATGAACTAATTATTTTATTGAAGTACTTTAATCGGACCCTTGTGGAAGTAAAAAGAATGTTTTTGTTTGAAATTCTCTATTCTGTCAATGGTATGAGGCTTCGAAAGGTGAGTTATTTTGAATAGCTGAGTTTAAGTGGATTCACAAAAGTGGTTATAGTTGCGGTTGTATCCTTAATAGGCACGTATCATTGTAATCACAAGAATCATGGCTTTCTAATGATGTATAATATGCATATGTAAATAGAGCGTGGCAAAGAAGACACCAATTTAATGTGGAAGTTTGTAATTTCCCATCCACAAGACTCACTCAGACATAAAAATAGATTGCCCATAAAAAAAATACGATTAGCGAAGGGCTCGGCCTATTGCAAATAGTCAATAAATTCATCCCATCACCCAACTTTAGCATAAACACACCTTTTTCATGGAACAATAAAATCTGACACTTTCACTGATTTGTGACTACCCCATTGCTAAGTGATCATTTGTGCAAGCAAAACCAGATCTTGCAGGTGGAAA
The DNA here is from genome assembly GCF_043380555.1 of Nothobranchius furzeri. NCBI lineage: Eukaryota > Metazoa > Chordata > Actinopteri > Cyprinodontiformes > Nothobranchiidae > Nothobranchius > Nothobranchius furzeri. Next base: position 58,136,571 of record NC_091742.1, read on the forward strand.
GCTTTATTTCCAGATCATCAGAAAAAATAACAGTAACAAAAACTGCTTTCTGCTATGTCTCTTTGAGATAAACTGGTTTATGGAAAAATGTATGTTTATTCTTTATCATGGACTCAATCAACTGAATGTAAATGTATCGCTCTATGCCTCTCTGCATGCTCACTTATTCAGACACACGCACACATTCTCTCTCTCTCTCTCTCTCTCTCTCTCTCTCTCTCTCTCTCTCTCTCTCTCTCTCTCTCTCTCTCTCTCTCTCTCTCTGTCTCTCTCTCTCTCTCTCTCTGTCTGTCTGTCTGTCTGTCTGTCTGTCTGTCTGTCTGTCTGTCTGTCTGTCTGTGTGTATAAATAAGCTCTGTGAACAGATGTTCGGGGCATTTTGCCTAGTGCATTGTGCCACAGTTATAACTGTTTGCAATGTCTGCTCATTGGCTCCTTCTCTCTTCACTACAGGCAATGGGTTATTGCTAAACGTATTGATAAAATCCATGACAACTGGTATCAAAAACTTGACAAAGGCATGAATTAAACATCAGCATCCGCCATCAAAACTAGAAGCAAAAAAGATTGTAAATTAGTATCAGACACTGGTAACTGGTTATTCTTCTGTTGACAATTAATAACAAAAACATTTGAGAAAAGGTGGTAAAAATGTCCTGAACCATTAGCAAGGATTCTCAATTTGCTCGCTGAGTCTCTCTAAGTCTGAGTCTCTCTTATTGCTTCAAAAAAGTTAACAAAAGTAATTTTAAACCATCACAGGCCTGTGGAAGCATCTTTTGCTTTTGTTTCTGAGGGTTAGGACAGGGATGCACCGATGGATCGGCATTTGATCGTAATCGGCCGATAGCGCCCCTATCGGTTTTGATCGGAATTTTCAAAATAGATCAGAGCAAACCGATCAGGTAGGGTTGTCAGAGTAACCAGTGTAGCGCTAAACCCCGGTAAAAAAAAATAAAAAGAAAAAAAGTTGACAATAATAACCATCTTGTTTTTAAAAAAACTATATTATCTTGGTGGATTACCGTGGCTGCGGTGTAGGCGCGGTGACCCTTACCAGCCACCGTATCATCGGCTGAAGTTGCCGGCGGCTCATGCACGCTTTGTTTACAACAAAACTTTCTTGAAGCTAAAGCTGAAATAATGGTCAAAGGAGGAGACGGCAGCGCTCAGGAGGACATTTATTATCCCTCAAAGAAGACAAAGTCGGAAGTACAGGCATCTTTTAGATATTTGAAGAATGCCGAGGGAGTTTATGGAAGACTGACGGCTATCATGTTTGCAGCATGTGCAGAAAAAGTGTCTGTGAAAGGCAGCAACGCTTCAAATCTCATGACACATCTGCGTGACCATCACCCACAACTCTACAGTCAACGCAAGGCAAGCTAACGTTAGCGTTTTAGCTAAAATGCGTGATCCGAGGATTTGGGTTGAGGGAGAAAGCAACGAGTCGCTATATAAAGCAGCCGCAGCGCCGCTACCTGCATATAAACCGTGTCGCGGACACCGCCATGTTGAAATGATGCTATGCATTACGGGGCTCCCAGGGGCAGATAAGAGTTGGTCTCTCTCCGAGAATAATTATGAATTTAACAGTGATTACTGCCTGATGACATTTTCCCACATCTGCAAAGCTCACTGGAACACAAACCGAGGACAATATTTTCCTGATATACGGATTACTCAAGTAAGGGTAAAAAAGTATCTGATTAGAAGGCTACTTGAGTACTGAGTATCATCTGATCTAATATTTTTAAAATGATGACATCAAACAGACATAAAATAAGAAGTTATGGGCAAATATTGGTATTTTAAAGACTGAAGGGGAAAATGTAAACAAATAAACAACTTAATTACAAAATAACACATTTTAAGCAAAATTTAGACACAAACTGAGGACAATATTTTCCTGATATACAGGGTTTATTTAATTGTGTGAAAATGTAGCATGTTTAAAAAAAACCGCGATAATACCGAAAACCGTGGTAATTTTGGTCACAATAACCGTGAGGTTAAATTTTCACACCGTGACAATCCCAACCCCCAAATTCCACTACCTCTGCTCCGCTGCGCTCCGCTCCGACACGAACGCCGGAGCAAAATCGGTCCCGTTGTAGTCAATCAGAGCAATTCCACTACTGCGGCCGTGCTCTGGCAGTGCGGCGCCGTGTGCCGCCCTCTGTTCCGGCATCCGGCAAAAATAGAATCGATCCTATTTTCGCTGGACGCCGAAGCACCTCCGCAGTAAATGGACAAAAATCACAACGGCCCAACAGGAAAAGGAGCGAGCACAATTTCCGTTTTTCACAATAAATCGATAAACAAAAGGCGTTTTTTGTTTCATATGCACAGGTTTAACAACTTTTAACAACTATCAATGGCGGCTGAAGTTTAAATGCACAAAAATAAGCCATAAATACAGTTTCTACTATCAAAGTAGTCACACTTTGTTGATCCAAACACTGCTGATCTGTCAACACAAATGATGGGCAGATTAAACAGCTCATGCCGATGCTTCTCCCACACAACGGGTGTTTGGATCTAACTTCCGCGTTTACTGCTCGGACTGTATCGCAAGATCTCGAAAATCCCGCGCATGCTTGTTTGCCCACCTCAGGTCTCCGCACCGGAGCGGAGCCGTTGTAGAGCGGATACCAGTAAAAATTGAGTTCGTAAGCGAGTGGCTGCGGAAGGCGGGGGCGGACCGGAGCGGAGGTAGTGGAATTTGGGGGTCATACAGACCATTTTAGATTAGGTTACATTTCCTTTATTCCCAGATTATGTAGTTTGTAGCACTCATTATAATGTTGTAGAAAATTTCTGGCCAATGAACGTGATCGGTATCGGTGATCGGTATCAGCATTCTATGATATCGGTATCGGTGATCGGCAGCAAAAAACCTGATCGGTGCATCCCTAGTTAGGACAGGGATGTTTTTTTTATTTTATTTAAGTGGGCAGTAAAGCAAATCTAATATTTTAAGTTTGACTAAACCATAAAATCAGGATAGTATCTGAAAAATCAGCTCATAATTAAAACTCATTGGGAGCTCATTGCAATGCAAAAGCTGACCTGACATTAACAAGAATGTTGATTCCAGCAGAGACTTTGCTAATTTTGCCACAATTTTATTTTTCCCAACTCATCCAAAAGCAGCTTTTCAAAGGAGCTCACCTCCACACTCTCGTTGACCTCTATCCCACCATCGTTGTCGTCATCCAGCTGTTTGTGGATGTGCCTTAGCGCCTCCAGACTGAAGCGGTCGGCCTCGTTAATGCATGGTGGCATCACTATTAGACAGGGGTCTACAGAGAACAGAAATGTAAATCAGATCATGTCTCTGACATGATGCGTCAGAAAACAACATTGATAGTAAGTGTCAGGGGTAAAACAACACTTTACCCGTAACTGCAGTTGCGGCTCACTGGTACTTCATGAAAACAAAAGTAAAACAAAATTCCAGATACAAATAAAACAAGCCACAGTAACAAACCTGCCATTGTGAAAAGTTATTACAGAAAATTCACAATTATTATTATATGGTGTTTGGAAAATGAAACCAATCTGAGCAGGTAGAAGTTCAGCAGCACTTTCCATTCAAACTTCTTTAGCGGATCAAAACCTTTATTCATGAACAAAAATCCGGTTGATTTTTAAGACTTTTAGGACTTTATTTATATATTTTTATCCGTGACTCAACCTGAAACCTAACGCACGTCAAATCAAACCTTACACACAGGAGTCGTACTCGCGAGTGCTTCTTTCTGAACATCTGCCTTTCCTGAGGGATAAAAATCACCTTGAATGGAAGGCAATCGTATTTCCAAATAAAACAAACTTCAATTGTATGAAAATGGCTGAAGGGAAGGAAAACAAACGTCATTATTTTTTAGTATTTGTTTTATCATTTTGGTTAAAATACAGTAAATGACACCAAATATGTATCTGATTTATGAATCTGAATAGAATCTGAGGTAATTCCTAAAATTTCTGAGGAGGTCTTTAATAAAGTTGCTCAGAGGCAAACTGCTCCTGCTGGACTCAGAGGTTGTTGTCGTTTCTGCAGCATCTCCTGTCACCTTGATTTTTTTTGTTTCCTTGTCACTCCATCCTCCGGTTGCTCTCAGCCTTTCAAGCGATGGACGGCTTGGGCTGGCCAGCAGCCAGACTGTCTCAGTATACACACACACGCGCGCGCGCGCGCACACACACACACACACACACACACCTGCTACAACCATAAAGATGGCTGTCTACAAGGACATAACAGTTTTTCCAACTCATAATGTTAACGGTAGCTCCAAGTCGTACCAAGGTCTCTACATTCAAGGCAGTCAAGTAATGATGTTCCTAGTTGGCAGCTGCATCCAACACACACCCTGCTGTTAGCCACATATTGGTCCCCGTGAAAAAGGAGAGAAGCCACCAGAATCATCACAAAACACATGTAAAATATTCTATATTTATACATTCTCTCTCTCTCTACATATATATATGTGTGTGTGTGTGTTTATTATTTATTTTTTGTATTTAAGGGACTTTTTAACATGGATAAATTTGCCACTCATCCTCCTCCACCTCTTCATGAGCTCACCACCTCTAAACCTACGTTTCCTGTCGTTTCCGTCCATGAATAAAATGCTTGCTGCACATTGTTTCACTCCTCCAGTCACGGAGGGATAAAATGTTCATATTTTTAGTTATTTCCACAAGATGGTCTTCAAGCTTCTCTGTGTCTGCCGTTAGATATCTTCGGCTCTCTCTATGTTTTTAGGACACAATGGCGGCGCTGTGGACGACAGCGGCGTCCTGACCAACCACGAGTTTGCGTTCTTCATCTCCACGGCCGGATGTTTAGAAAAGAGAGCTCGAAGGACGTAAGCCTTTACAAGAGTTTTCAGATAGATAGGAGCCGTAACATCCAGGACTTTGTATGTTACTGTTAGCGATTTGAATTGGATGCGTTGATGTTAGCTATTTGAAAATAGGTGCCACGTGTAACTTGTGTTGATTTGAAGCATTGTTTGTCCCCCGAAATTAATGCAACGTGTCCAAACGCAGCAATATCCGATTAACCAGTAGGGGGAGTTGACAAAACGAGCAAGACATGGTGACTCCGTCTCTGGTTGGGAGGTCTTTCATACCATCTATGATACCACTGATGTCTTTTTTATGATGTGATCTCAAAATTAACCAGTTACTTATTTCTTCTATTGACGCCATGTTTGTTTTGGTTCTACCCATATACTCTGCTCTCTATTTGGTCTGAGTAGTCTAGTCTGCCCCCAAGTGGAACACTCCAGTACTACTTGCAGTGCAGTGCCGCACAGCAAGTGTGGGAACAAAGACGCAGCCCACTGCCTGCGCCAATGCGAGGTTAAAAAACAAGTATATTTCGGCCCTTACTCCTCTGCTACAGTTGTTCCTTTAGAGCTTAACACTTAAAGAAGGAGCTGAACGTGTCTTTTTATTCAGTACAATGCATAAGTCAAATCCATTTATGATGAATGTATATTGCAGCTCAAAGATCACCAAGTGGGCATTTTCTATGGGACCAGTTCACTGAACATGTTAGTTTTAGAAATGTCACTAACCAAGTAGCAAACAGAGGTATTTGAATGGATGTCTGCCTGAGCTATGTTTGGACTAGATGACACTCTGAGGAGGGATAAATGTGTCAAATGAAGGAACCAGCACTGGCAACGAACAGCAGCTGGTCTTATCCAGAGTTTCGATAACACTCTGATCACTTGTTCATGTGTAAATAGATCCAGCAGGCTGAGTGAAATGAACCACAGTTGCACTTTAAAATCTCCACTTCCTGATGCAATACCGGCACGGCACGGCACATACCAGGATACCTGCTGGTAACCCGTGCTTGGACAGTGCTACCATAATTATAAAAGAAAAAAAATATACTAATTAAAGTTCACTTCCTGATATGGAGGGCAACAATCTATCAGAGAAATGTTATACCTTACAGATAAGCCTGTTGGTGTCCGGGCAAAAAGCACCTGATGCTTTAGAACAACTTGCATAATACATTTGCCTATCCCATCTGGGAAGTTTACATAGTCTGCTGTTTGCATTGCAGCGCACATATCTATTAGGCTCTTGGTTGCTTAAAGGGACACAAAACTACGTTTGTTTTTACAAGCAGGCCGAGGCAATCACACACAGTCCCAGCTTACCTTTAACTGTGTTTAGCAGGAAAGTCAGAACTGACAGCAGCATGGTTTCTAAGATGTTAATCCTTTTTGCTGTCACTTCTTTTCCGTATGACACAATCATAGTGGCCTAATTCTGTTCTGCAAAGAACCCTTCAAGTCTGTGTTGGAACTAAATCCCCAGCTGTCGGTCACAGACAGATTCAGGATGCTGTGAGATTCAAAAACATGTCAAAACAGGCCTTTCCTTCCCAGGGGGGCCTGCATTTTCTACAATGGTTGAGTACATTGTTAGCATTACAAAGAGGAAGCATGTAACAGGAAGTGAACTCCTGTGACCTTCCAAGCATTCCAGGGGGATGCTTGCGTGAATCAAAACAGTCTGGGGAACGAGAGAGCCTGAAAGATGGCAAATTTGGAAAGCACTTGGTTATTTTTAGCCCATCTGGTTCCCAATAGACAGTATTTAAAAGCTCAACAGTGGCAGAGGTCTTCCTTGCTCAAACATACAAACACACACACACACACACACACACACACACACACACACGCGCACAAGCAGGAAGGAGGTAGTAAAGTAATTCCCATCAGAGTAAAGCAAAGCTGTCACAGAGGGCAGCAGGTTGGCTTCAAAGAGAATCTGATAACAAAAGCATTTAACTGTCAGTTACCTCTTAAAAGTCAATTCTTTCTTTGAAAACAAGGTTTTTTTTTCTGTACTGTGTGTATGTCATTAAGATTTTTCTGTCTTTGTTGTCATAAGAAGCTGTAAAGTAGATGACAGGAGGGGAAAACATACGAGTGTGTGTGGTGTCTTGAGTGTTTGCTTTGACTTCTTAGGAACTACCTCAAAGCTGGTCACTAAGATATCCATCTTTCACATTTATCATTACAAGTTTCTGTCTACACAAACTAAAAATATTGTGCTAAAAAAAGTATTTCTTCCTCGCATTTGCACCCCTCTTTCAAAAGCTAACTAACATTTATTGATGGAAAAATATACTTATTTCGTTCCTTCCAAAGTTAGGATGTAGACTTTTTTCTAATTCTATGTATGAGGCACACTACAAATGGCAGAGAGGGAGATTAAAAAGGCAAACTAACCCTAAGTAACAGGAAATTATATTAAATTGAACTGCTAAGAGTTACAAAAGGATTTGGTGTTAGCGTATCTTTCAAAGAACCCAAAAAGGCTAAGCACACCAAAGATGTATTAAGGGGTAAGTCAAACAAAAAAGCCAAAAATCATAAAGTACTAAGGCGGCCACAAACGACTTTTTTAATAGTCGACTAATCGCCAGTTTTGTTAATGATTAGTTGACTAATTGTGCCATGCATAAAAGTATAGATAGATAGATAGATAGCTTATCAAACTACTTTTAATTAACTTAGTAACCTGTTAACTCATTAACTGCTGGCAGTTTCCTGAAAAGAAAAGCCTCTCGCTGCCAGCGTTTTTTGAGTGTTTTTGCAGGTTTTTGAAGAGTCACAGAACGCTGTGGTCAATGATGATGTCAACGCCAAAAATACTAAAACAAAGGGTAGACTCACTTCTTATATCTGGAAGAATCCACATGTTTGTAGCGTTAACCATAATAATCCATTGTCCATTCAGTCCTTGTCAGGTGACTTATTGGGTGCTGTATCGTGTTGCATGATGGGATAGCTAGGTGTATAAACAAAGGAAGCATTGGTCGCTTTGTGCGTTGTAAGCTTACAAACCTGCAGAAAATGGTACACTCCTGTTATGTGAAGGGCTGCCATGCTATCTACACAAGAAGGCAAAAAAGTTAAACGTAGGCTGGAGTCGAGTTAACTGGATATTTTCAGTGTTTTGCCATTTATTTTGACGGAGAAACCTCAAGGCTGTTGGCCATTGTGACAGACTGGACGCGCTGAGGAGCTGTGAGAGCAGCTCCGCCTGTGGGTCACAGCCCAGCACCAGAACGCAGCAGGTAAAATGCTCCTACTTTAAGTTAAATCGTTATATTGTAACATTAATATGTTGCTGGACACGCTGGTCAGCTTGTTTGGATTAAATATTAAATTGCGAATTTTTATTATATCTGAGAAATTAAAATGACTTGAGGAAATGATGATGACAGTTTTTTAACTTTGTAGGTCAAAACAAACTAGCGAAGCACAATATATCGGCATCAATATCAATATCGGCCGATGTTATTCTTATTCTGACATCTTAGTAGTGGCTTTCTTGCTACAACTCGTCTTGTCAAACCTGCAGCTCGAAGTCTTCTCTTCACAGTTGAAACTGAGACTTGCTTACTACGACCACAACTACCACTGCTAAGCTGTGCTTGAAACTGTTGTCCTGTGAGCCACCTATCACACAAGCTGTTAACTCTCAGAAATTTGTCCTTTGATGCAGTTGTGGCTTTGGGTCTGCCAGACCTCTTCCTGACAGAGTTTGTCCCAGTTTCTGAGTGCCTTTTGATGGTGAAGGAAACTGTACTCACTGACACCTCGACTTTCTTTGCAATTCTCTGTAGGAAAGACCTACATTTTTAAGTGTTATGATGGTCTGTCTCTCTTGCATTGTTAATTGCCTTTTACTCACCATTTTTGTAGCAACACACCATTATCTGTAGTACAATACTGTCCAACTGATGCTCACAAGGGTATGGTACCACAGTATGTTCCAACACTGCGTTTATGCAGACAGAGGGGGTTGTAAGTAATCCAGAAAAGTTGGAACACCTGTGGAAATTAGTATCACCAGCTTTCAAGGCTTGATCAACCTCCAATGCTGCAGAGCAGCTGTGTTTCCTGAAAAAGGCCTTTTTGTATAATTCTGAAATGCAGGGGAGACCGGGGATGGTTGTAACAGTTTTGACATTTCTGTCTGTAGCTTGGAACTCCTTTAAGTTTGAAAATTCAAAATGTGACACAAACCAGCTACACGTGTCAGTTATTAAATGGTGTAGCTGTTGTTGTCTGAAACACAAGGCGTAAAATGTTACAACTCACCCCTTAATCTGGGTCAGTTGTACCATACCGTGGGGTGAGAAGTAACAATATAAAAAAAGGATTATCATAATAGCTTGACAGTCAAAGCATATTTTATTCTTCTATTAAGTGCCTTTTAACTGTGTGTGTGTGTGTGTGTATGTGTGTTAGGGCTGTCGCGGTAACCGCAAGAAGAAAATATCGCAATATTAAGAAACCCACCGCGCTGCATGACGTGCCACCACCATTACCGCACTTGATTAAATCTCGCGACAGCGCATGCTGAGAAGGATGGCTGCACTGGTATCAAAACGAAATGTTACTTCGCCCCTTTGGGAACATTTCGGCTTTCAGCCAAATGAAAAGGGGGAGCCAGAGAATTTAAATGAGGCAGTCTGTAAAATCGGCGGCAAAACGGTTCAAGTAAAACGAGGAAACACAACTAATTTAAGGGCTCACCTTGCGACCTACCATCCAGCTATCAAGGCGCGGATGCCGTCGCCTCCTGTCACATAGAGCTGCGGGGCAGCTCATGCCGGTGCCAGCCGACAGCTTGGATTCTGCGAAGCCTTTTCTCGAGTCGGCAAGTACAGCAGAGACAGCGACAGACATAAACACCTGACAGGCGGTGTTACACGGTATCTGGTGGAGGAGATGGTGCCGTTTTCTACTGTGGAGAAACCTGCATTCAAGTCGCTTCTTCAGAAATTTGACAAGCAATACGAGTTGCCAGGGAAAACCTACTTCTCCGAAACTGCGGTGCCGAAAATGTTCAACACAGTTAGGGCACCGGTTCAGAGTGAGCTCAAAAGTGTGGACTTTTTCTCTGCCATCACTGACATGTGGTCAAGTGTGAATATGACCCCTTACATGAGTCTAACTGTGCATTACCTGACCACAGACTGGACTCTTAAATCACGCTGCCTCGAAACAGTGTTTATGCCCCAGAATCACACATCTGACAACATCGCAGATGCTCTACGCAGCGTGTTTGATGAGTGGTCCCTGGATGAGAAGAAGCTGGCGTGCATAAAGACTGATAACGGGACAAACATTGCCGCAGCAGTGAGACAATTGAGCTGGACTTGACTGAACTGCTTCGGACATAATTTACACCTGGCAGTGACAAACGCAATGACAAGTGTTAAAGATCGCACATCCCGAGCAATGGGTCTGTGCCACACCTTAGTGGGTGTGTTCTCCCACAGCTGGGTGAAGAGGAGGGATCTGGCAAAAGCACAAGCGGAGCTCCTCCTTCCGCAGCACACGCTCATAATGGTAAAATAGTTTTCAGAAGTTATATTCATGAACTAATTGTATCCAACTGTAATTTCACTTACTAATACAGATAGGCCCAATAAGTCTGCTAAAAAATATAAATACCGTGAATGGGATTCATTTTATTTTTTGCCTGAAATTCATAAAACATATATGCAGCCTTAAATAGCAGTTGGTGGCTTTATGTGATGCTTAAAAAACATGTTTTGTTTAGAAAAAAATACACTGAAATGAATAAACATTGTTATATATTGACTTTTAATTTAAAAAGAATAGGCAGATTTAATTTCAGTTTAAATAATAATATGCCATTACTCCATCCAATCAGGACTGTCCAACAAGATGGGGTTCCAAACAGAAAATGGTGGACCGAGTCTTGGAGCAAATCCCTGCTATTAAAAGGGTTCTGGATGATCGGCGGCATCCCCAGCTGGCAGGACATTGCAGTTTTAGAGTAGGTGAACGCAGCGTTAAAGCCAGCGGCTGAATTTACTGATCTGCTGTCTGGCGAAAGCTATGTCACGGTTCCATCTATTAAACCTGTCCTGAAACTCCTCACTGAAGAGGTTTTAAAACCATCAGACGAAGACACCACTCTGACCTCGGACATCAAGCAGAAGATGTGCGGTGTTCTCGAGAAGTACAGACCAGCAGCTCTACAAAAAACATTGGTACGGTCCTGCTTGCTGGACCCAAGATATCGAGGCAACAATTCTGATGATGAGGCTGAGGTAAAGTCCGCGCTGATCGAGGAGATAGTACACATGGAAGATGGAGGGAGCGGCGCCAGTGCGTCAGCTGCAGCCCAGCCAGAGACCTTGGAGCAGGCAGTGCCGCCACCAGCAGCAAAGAAAAAAAACGCTTGGAGACCTGCTGAAGTCACGGACAAGCACGTCTTCTGCAACCGTCCCGAAGAGTTAGAGCCGAGCTGGAGCTCACTCGCTACCTGCAGGAGGAACCCATTGACCCTAATGAAAACCCTCTGACATGGTGGCGCAACAACCATGAGAGATTTTCATTGCTCTCCAAAGTCGCACGTAAGTACACGTGTATTTGCGCAACAAGCGCACCATCCGAGAGGGTTTTTAGTGTCGCTGGAAATGTTGTCACCCCTCTCAGATCCTCTCTCAAACCGCAAAAGGTTAACATGCTGGTTTTCCTTGTGCGTAACAAGGACATGACCGAGTTATAAATCACAGTTATTCTTGTGTGTGAAAGTGAAATGACAGTGCCTGGGACATCTCATTTTGTATACTTTATTTTAAACCACAAAACAAAACGGGCACTTTTTTGTTTCTGTTAGATGTTGCAGCCAAATTTGCATTTCAAAGTGAAACCTCCTGAATGTTGTTTTTAAGTTCAGTCAGAGAATCCCGTTACTGCCCTTTGATCTGCATTTAATAGTGTTAAAAATGGCCATGTATTTTTTCTAGCATTTATTAAATGTGTAAGCACAATGTTCAAAGGAAATATTGCCATGAGTTTAGTAATTAACAAACAAATTGTACATAAGTACATAAATAAAAACGGGGTGCAATAATATAGCATAAAGCAATATTGAGCTGCCCTGACTCACCGCAGGGGGAATTCCTCAACTGCGACAGCCCTAGTGTGTGTGTGTGTGTGTGTGTGTGTGTGTGTGTGTGTGTGTGTGTGTGTGTGTGTGTGTGTGTGTGTGTGTGTGTGTGTGTGAGACAGAGAGGGGAACAGTGAAGCATGTATGGCACTTGAACATTGTTCTAATAACGTTTAACAACATGTGCAAGATTCACCAAATGAACTGAACTGAAATATCTGACAACTGCAAACTACGGCATCGATCATCAGGCATATGGCTCTCCTGGAGTTTAGGTCTGCTGAGCTCACATGCACATCTTATAACATTTTGACAAAACAATGAAACTGAGTTAAATGTGCTATTGTGCACCAGCTTCAACAACTGAATATTTGTTTTTCAAGTTCTTCTTCACCATTGAAGTCACAGTGGTGACAGACGTATGGCATCCCTGGAGTGCAGGCTTCATGGGCCCACAGATGACATGTCAAACACTTAACCCAAGCTTCCTTTGGTTTGGAGTCACTAAAATTTTCCATGCACACAATACATATGTTCTCATCAGCATCTGAGGAATTTGTGTCCTCTAGTTTCATGTTTTTCTTTTTCAGATTTTTCTTTCTGGACGTTTTCTTAGAGCTCATATGTATTTGTTGGTTTGGATGGGTGTTTTGTCTTGTTTTTTGTGCAAATACCAACCTTTTTTGCCACTGATCTGATAGACTTTCCCTGACTTTTAACATTATTGGATGCTTTCTCCAGAATGCAGAGAGGCACCCATAGGTCAGTCTTCCTTTCCCAATTTCTGGGCATGCCGAAATTCAAATAAAACATAAAAATAAAATAAATTTTTAAGTTGGGGTAAGTTGTAACATGTTCTTGGTTGTTACAACTGACCCAGACTCCTGTTGTTACAACTAACCCATAACCCTGTAGTCATCAACTACTAGCTTACTAGGGCTGGGGGTAAATGATTATTTTTAAAACGATTATTCTGACGATTATTTTATCGAACAGTCAACTATTCTAATGGTTACTTAGATGATTAATCTAACGATTATTTTTCTATTGCACAATTAATAAAAACCAGAAAATCTCAAATAAATTCCTCAAAAAAAAAAGATAGATTGTTACTGTAAGAGAATAAACACTACAGGCCTTCCATTTTGTATAACATTGCTTTTATTGTGTTGGTTGGTTATGTTATGGTGACAAGTAAAACGTGGGAGTGCGGGCTGCTGCCTGAGAGGTGGTTGGAGAGGGAGTGTCTCCATGCTGCTTTGTTTTGGTCTCTTATGTGCGTGAGGCGAGTGGTGTTACGACCCTTCCTGGGGAGTTTGGCTCGTGTGCAAAAAGGAAGGGACAATAACACTGGATTTAAAAGTTAAAATGATGATCAGGTTTATTAACAACTATAAAAAAACATAAATCTTTCCATCCACAGGTTCGGAATAATAAAACTAATTCTGCCTGTGGGAAATTAAAACAAAAGTACAAGTGACTAGGGATGTCCCACTGGGCAAAGATTACAGGGTTCTGGACCAAAATATGGATCTCCAAAGGTCCAAACTCTAAACTGGGCAGTTAAACCAAACTCAAGGTGATATTTTAAACTAAACCGAAACCCCACAACACTCTAAATGTAATGAAAGGGAGATCTACACCACAAAAAAAGATTAACTCTAAACCAAAACATAACAGCTTATTCAAACGCTAGAAGCTGATAGCGAAAATGCTAACAGTAGCTTTACCAACGTTAAGTTCAAGTTACCAAGTTTAAATAAACCAAAAACACCCAGCAGCAAATAGACCAGCACGGAGGAGAGACTGCTACCACAAAAACAGCTCTCCTAATGTCTGAAAGAAGCTCCTTTATGAAGGGAGAAACACTCCCGGTGATTTTCTACATCTGCGATAGAGACGAAGCAGCGCATCTGACCCCGGAAGTTGTTGCCCGTTCCCGGGAAACAAAGGCAGGCAAAACAGGAAACGAAACGATTAACGGACGGACATTGTTCCGTGTCTTCAGTATTTGGTGGAGATGTTAGTGAAGGCGGAGAAGAGGGCGAACTAGAGGAAAAACAGGCAGATTCTTCCTCTATTTACAAACTCTTGGGGATGCAACAAGTGGGCGTGGTGCGTCAACTACCGGATCTGACATTGACAAATTTTTAGAATTGAGCCGTCAACGTCATCGACGCTTCGCTACAGCTGTATAGCTTACGCATTACAGCTAACAGATAAAACATTAGCACTAACAACTAGCATAAAATATGACTCCATAAACACAATAAACATGATTTAAGTTGAATGGATTTAACTACAAAGCAGGCAATGCTACAACAAAAACTATAATGTTAAAAAACACTTGCTTTTTGGCATCAAAATGTCATTTCTGCTGCTAAATTTTGTTGTGTGTGCTGCAGGTCTCTCTTTTTCCCCATGATGCATAAAAACCACACAGAGCACGTGCAGAGTGAATCACATGGTTTGTAAATGGTTCCTGATTGGAGATATCGGAAGTGTTACAACTGACCCGTGTTACAACCATCCCTGGTCTCCCCTACATTATTTTTCAGTTTTCAGTAGCCTTACCTTTTTTTAACCTCTGCTCATGTTTACCATCAGCTGTGACACATTAGCGCTTCTAGCATCTGGTAGCATAGGAAAGCTGATGCTAATAAACCGTTTCCTCACACAACTAAAATAACACCACATAATTTGCTGTTGCTATGTCCAATACTGCACTGTTCACATGTTATAATGCTGGTAATGATTAAATGTAAATAATTCTCATTTAAGTAAAAAAAAAAAAAGAAAAAATTTTGAATAAAAACAATAGATATAGCTACTTAAATTATAATATTATCCTTTCACTCCCTACTTCACATTAATGTTTTGTTCCTTGACCACATTCCCAGAAAACATAACAGTAATGATGTTTGTCTCTTTGTTTTCAACATCTGACTGTTTCCTTCCTACCTAGTTGTCGTACAACTTTGTTGTGTAACTATTCTGAGGAAAAGGTCAACTTGGTCAAACAATAAATAAGATGGTTGTAGAATATTTATGAGCTATGTACTGATTCTTTGTGATGGTAACTGGAAGGGATGTAAGAAAACATCAATACACTGAAATATTGTGATATTTCATGTATGTACTAGGGATGTGTATTGGTGAAATTCTGGCAATACAATACTTATCACAATACAGGGGAAACGATATGATCGTCGTCGTCTTCCTCCGCTTATCCGGGTCCGGGTCGCGGGGGCAGCATCCCAACTAGGGAGCTCCAGGCCGTCCTCTCCCCGGCCTTGTCCACCAGCTCCTCCGGCAGGACCCCAAGGCGTTCCCGGACCAGATTGGAGATGTAACCTCTCCAACGTGTCCTGGGTCGACCCGGGGGCCTTCTGCCGGCAGGACATGCCCGAAACACCTCCCCGGGGAGGCGTCCAGGAGGCATCCTGACCAGATGCCCAAACCACCTCAACTGGCTCCTTTCGATCCGGAGGAGCAGCGGTTCTACTCCGAGTCCCTCCCGAATGTCCGAGCTCCTCACCCTATCTCTAAGGCTGAGCCTGGCCACCCTACGGAGGAAACTCATTTCGGCCGCTTGTATCCGCGATCTCGTTCTTTCGGTCATTACCCAAAGCTCATGACCATAGGTGAGGATTGGGACATAGATCGACCAGTAAATCGAGAGCCTGGCTTTCTGGCTCAGCTCCCTCTTCCCCACGACAGATCGGCTCAGCGTCCGCATCACTGCAGACGCCAAACCAATCCGCCTGTCGATCTCCCGATCCCTCCTACCCTCACTCGTGAACAAGACCCCGAGATACTTAAACTCCTCCACTTGAGTTAGGACCTCTCCCCCGACCCGGAGGTGGCAAGCCACCCTTTTCCGGTCGAGAACCATGGTCTCAGATTTGGAGGTGCTGATCCTCATCCCAGCCGCTTCACATTCGGCCGCGAACCTACCCAGCAAGAGCTGAAGGTCAGAGCTGGATGAAGCTAGGAGGACCACATCATCCGCAAAAAGCAGAGACGAGATTCTCCTGCCACCAAACTCGACACACTCCACATCACGGCTGCGTCTAGAAATTCTGTCCATAAAAGTGATGAACAGAACCGGTGACAAAGGGCAGCCCTGGCGGAGTCCAACCCTCACTGGGAACAGGTCCGACTTACTACCGGCTATGCGGACCAAACTCACGCTCCTCAGGTAAAGGGACTGAATGGCCCTTAACAGAAAGCCACCCACCCCATACTCCTGGAGCGTCCCCCACAGGGTGCCCCTGGGGACACGGTCATAAGCCTTCTCCAAATCCACAAAGCACATGTGGATTGGTTGGGCAAACTCCCATGCCCCCTCCATCACCCTTGCAAGGGTATAGAGCTGGTCCACAGTTCCACGGCCAGGACGAAAACCACATTGCTCCTCCTCTATCTGAGATTCAACTATCGATCGGACCCTCCTCTCCAGTACCTTGGAGTAGACCTTTCCAGGGAGGCTGAGGAGTGTGATCCCCCTATAGTTGGAACACACCCTCAGGTCACCCTTCTTAAAGATGGGGACCACCACCCCGGTCTGCCACTCCCTAGGAACTGCCCCCGATGACCACGCAATGTTGTAGAGACGTGTCAACCATGACAGCCCTACAACATCCATAGCCTTGAGATACCCAGGACGAACCTCATCCGCCCCCGGGGCTCCGCCGCTGTGTAGTTGTTTGACTACCTCAGCAACTTCTGCCCCCGAGATCGGACAGTCCATCCCCAGGCCTCCCAGCTCTGGTTCCTCCTCGGAATGTGCATTGGTGGGATTGAGGAGCTCCTCAAAGTATTCCTTCCACCGTCCGACTATAGCCTCAGTTGACGTCAGCAGCTCCCCATCCCCACTGTAAACAGTGTGAGCGAGTTGCTGCCTTCCTCTCCTGAGGCGCCGGACAGTTTGCCAGAACCTCTTTGGAGCCGATCGATAGTCTTTCTCCATGGCCTCACCAAACTCCTCCCACGCCCGAGATTTTGCCTCGGCAACTGCCACTGCTGCACCCCGCTTGGCTATCCGGTACCTGTCTGCTGCCTCCGGAGACCCACAGACCAGCCACGCCCTGTAGGCCTCCTTCTTCAGCCTGACGGCTCCCCGAACCTCTGGTGTCCACCAGCGAGTACGGGGGTTGCCACCACGACTGGCACCGGCCACCTTACGACCACAGCTAGCAACAGCCGCCTCGACAATCGCAGAGTGGAACAAGGCCCACTCGGACTCAATGTCCCCCACTGCTCTCGGGACGTGGTCAAAGCTCTGCCGGAGGTGGGAGTTGAAGACCGTCTTGACAGGTTCTTCTGCCAGGCGTTCCCAGCAGACCCTCACTATGCGTTTGGGTCTGCCAGGTCTACGCGGCATGTTCCCTTGCCATCTGATCCAACTCACCACCAGGTGGTGATCAGTTGACAGCTCCGCCCCTCTCTTCACTCGGGTGTCCAAAACATACGGCCGCAGGTCAGATGATACGACTACAAAATCTATCATCGACCTGTGACCTAGGCTGCCCTGGTACCAAGTGTACCGGTGGGCATCCTTATGTTCGAACATGATGTTCGTTATGGCCAAACTGCGGCTTGCACAGAAGTCCAATAACAAAACACCGCTCGAGTTCTGATTAGGTGGGCCGTTCCTCCCAATCACACCCCTCCAGGTCAAGCTGTCATTGCCCACGTGAGCATTGAAGTCCCCCAGCAGGACAATGGAGTCCCCTGATGGAGCACTATCAAGCACTCGTCCCAGGGACTCCAAAAAGGGTGGGTACTCTGAACTGATATTTGGCCCATAAGCACAAACAACAGTCAGGACCCGTTCCGCGACCCGAAGGCGCAAGGAAGCTACCCTCTTGTCCCCCGGGGTAAACCCCAACACACAGGCAGAGAGTCTCGGGGCTAACAAAAAGCCAACCCCAGCCCTCCGCCTCTCACCCGGAGCAACTCCAGCAAAGTAGAGTGTCCAACCCCTCTCCAGGTCTCGGGTTCCAGAGCCAATGCAATGTGTCGAGGTGAGTCCGACTATATCTAGCCGGTACCGCTCAACCTCTGCCACAAGCTCCGGCTCCTTCCCCGCCAGCGAGGTGACGTTCCATGTCCCAAAAACTAGTTTTCTTGTCCGGGGATTGGACCGCCAAGGCTCCCGCCTTGGTCTGCCACCCGATTCGCATTGCACCGGACCCTTCATGTTCCTCCTGCGGGTGGTGTGTCCACAGTTGGACGAGCCCATGTATCCGGTTCGGGCTGGGCCCGGCCGGGCCCCATGGGCGAAAGCCCGGCCACCAGGCGCTCGCTCACGGGCCCCAACCCCAGGCCTGGCTCCAGGGTGGGACCCCGGTAACCCTCCAGGCCGGGTACTCCGACTCTTCGTTTTAACCGCCATGAAAGATCCTTCGAACCGTTCTTTGTCTCACCCTTCACCTAAGACCAATTTGTCATGGGAGACCCTACCAGGGGCACTAAGTGCCCCAGACAACATAGCTCCTAGGATCATTAGGGCACTCAAACTCCTCCACCACGATAAGGTGACGGTATCACAATATATTGCAATACATTCAGCCAGACGATATTAGCAATTTTTTTAGACTGAATTTATTGTAGGAAAACTCAATAAACTGTTTCAACTGATACATGTTTAACATGAGGCATCTGAACCATATTAAAGGGGTTTACATTTCAATGGTGAAAACTAGGGTTGTCACGATACTAAAATTTCAAATTCGATTCGATACTTGAAAAAAAACCTCGGTACTCGATTTTGATACTATTTAAAAACACCAATTTATTGAACAAGTTTATTCAAAAAATAACATTCCTCAATTTATATTGCAAAAATGAAATGTTAAGAATTAAGTGTATAAAGTGCTTAAACCTTTCAAGTATCAGCATTTTTTTAAACGTGCATACAAAAACTGGCGAAAGTTAACACTTTAAATCATGAATTGTCTCACTATATATACACTATTTGCAGAGTGATGTTTTGCTGCTTAAACTCTGTTTAAGGTGCATTTTTGTCATAAGATGTAATGCCATATGTGTTGTTCTGTACTTTTGACCAACTCTGTTGGTCAATAAAGGGAGAAAACGAATTTCTCCACAGTAGGACAAAGGTACATCTACAGGTAATCTTAATAAAGACAGATTGGCGCATGGCAGTGACGTCATTAAAAGCGCCGGTTAATTAGCCGCAGCTAGTCTGTTTACGCCTAGAAATCCCAGACTCGCTCCAAGTGAACAGGTTAGGAATCACGTTAATGATTCCTAACAAAACCTTTCGACATTGAGATGTTTTGGTGCAGATAATGTCTTATTTCGAGGCTGCACCATGGGTGCCCATCCGCACCCGTTACATGGATATACGCTGATGGCGATTCGCCGATGGATCTAAATACCCCGGGGAATCCAAGTAGCACCAAAGTTGTCAGCGTGAGTAAACAAATGTACTGCATGCTAGAAATTAAGTCTGGGTTGCAATAAACGGGAGTTTTCCTTTAAGCACATAAGCGTGAATATACAACTACGTGTCAGACTTGGTATGCTAATTAAGTTGGGCTGTGAAGCGCCTCCCAAATTCGCTGTTTATGTTTTTGTTCATTTATTTGGCCGACAAAACTTGGATCGGAGACAACTTGCGTGGGAAATTGCAATGTAGCCATGCGGTGTCTTCTTCTTCTGTTTGTCTGGGAGGTGGAGGCTGCTTTACGGCATCTAGCTGTCGTGCGTGTCGGTGTAATTGAAGAAGGCTGTGTATAACAGTCCATAATATCGATACCACAGGGATGGAATATCTAATTTTGATACCACTTTTAGTATCGATTTATATCTAGGTATCGATTTTTCTGACAACACTAGTGGAAACAAAACACATTGCACACTGCTGCTAACTAGCGGTTGGCGTTTGAATCACACACACACACACACACAAAGAAAATACACAAATGTTTGCTTGTAAATTCTTCCCAAAATTTGATACGTGATTTTGAATATCAAAATATTGCAGGAAAAAATATCACAATATATTGCCATATAAATATTTTCTCACATCCCTATTATGTACTGTATTTTTTTCTTGATCAAACTCCAACTGCTGGGTGGCAGCAGTTTTTACTGCCTTTATTGTGACAGAACCAGATCTTGCGAGAACACATGATGATTCTTGAAAGTTTCTGGCCTGAGTTTTCCCAATTAAATTCAGTACTACAAATTGCTAATATCGTCTGGCTTTTGGGATCGCAATATATAGTCTCACCTGTATTACGACATACATCAGATTCTTGTCAATAATCACCCCAGTAACTGGACATTAATCAACATTTTTTGGTCTAGCATTGCAGTATTTGGGGGTTTAGAACGCATTTATGTTTGCATTGTAAACTTTAGAATTCTATTTTTCTATATTTCTTTAAAAGAAAAATATCAAATAAAAAGATTCCTGACTAAGCATCTAAGGACTTAAATTTGCAATAGTTTGATGTCCAAATGTTAGTCACAATGTTGAGTTGCTGACCGGTTTACCCCCTTTAGGTACAAACTGTCTCCAGAGAAATTAAATGTGCAAACAAATAGCATCAAGGGTTTCAATTATTTAGGTAACTGGTTTTCCTAAAGAAGCACCAAACTGAACTCAAAGCATCCCATCTTATCAACACCTTACTTAAACTCTGTCTCTCTCCAAACCCGATCCTAGACAACAATCCAAATAGAGTGTAAGTGTATCTGGGAGAAGGTTGTGTGTGTGCAGAAGGAACGTAAAATTAAGACAGCAGGATATGATGGGCTTGACGTGTGACTGTGGGGAACTAAGGAGGGGCTGGTGTGGCTCCTTCTTACCACAAGACTGCTTGAGATTTCTCAGAGTTCTCAGCCATGTCCACCTTTATTAGATGACATTCTTTTCTTTATAGACTGCAGCTAAAACAGAATTACGAATCTACCTTAGAGGAAGTAAAAGACAGGATCAAATGACAAGGAACTGTCAAACAAACCCTGCCATCTTATCTACATTGCTTGGTATTTTTTAACACAGCAAAAGAGTTGTTTTTTACCTTTGCTGTGTTAAAAAAAGAACCAAGTAATGTAGTTATATGAAATACACAGAATGAACATTCAAAAGACTGCATTTTTCTTCTTTTTGTCTTTACGTTTACAGTAAATTTATTTGTATATTTGTTATTGGGCGCAAAAAAAAACATCTTGCTATTGGATCAATTTTTTGTTTGGTATTGCATATTTCCCTTATGGATTTTTGGTATAACAGACTCAAAAAAATGTCTCATCTCTAACAAAAAAAAAAAACACTGTAGAATAAATAACATTGACATGTGTGACCATCAAAGCCATTCAGTCCTCAGGGTTCAAACACCAACTAGAAGATTGCATTCCTGTCTCAGTTTAATTAGTTTACTCTCTGCATCTGAGACACAAGTTTGTGATTACCCTGAGGACCCACTGGTGATTACCATGGTAACCTCAATTAGTCACTGGCAGCAGCTTAAACGTATCATCCGATCTTGTATGTTTTACACTTTATAACGGGGTACTCAAATGTAATGCTTCGAGGGCCACTCAACAAAACAACCTTGAAGCTCGAGGTTCGGTCCAGGGGTTGGGGGGTGCTAGCGGTTCTTCACACAAGCCTACAATATAGTGAAACACCAATGCACACCTGCACTGTCCGTGCCCCTCCTGCTTGACTGTCAGACTGCGTGTGGAGGTGCTGGCGGTTCAGCGTGCAGTTGGAGGTCACAAAGAAGAGGCCCGTGGGCTGGACCTGGCCCGCCTAATGAGTACCGCTGCTTTATACCAATAAATTGCCAATTCAAAAGTGCACGAATGGATTTTTTAGAGTAATACACTGATTTTGTTCAAATTTTAATGAATTGCATTTTTTTATATAACTTACCTGGGTTTTTAGAACCAAGTGAATTTAGAAAGCCAAAAAGATGCTAAACCAATAAAATCACACATCACATACATCACCACATTGCTAATTTGAATCCAGTTTCAAACAATGCAGACTTAAAAGTAAATATGATTAAATAATTGCAACAGTAAGTGAAGACAATAAATAAATAATTGAAAATCATCAAAAATGTAACAATTACGCTTGGCTAATTCTGACTCCAGGGATCTAGTACGGGTGTGTATTGGGAAGAATCTGGCTATACAATAAATATCACAGTACATGGGGATGATAATATTAATATTAGAATACTAAAGTCCAGATGATGTTTGCAGTTTTTAAGACTAAATTTTATTGGAAAACTCAGGCCAGTTGATTCACAAGATCTTGTTGTTTTGTCACAATTAAGGCAGTAAGAATTGCTGCCACCTAGCAGTCGGAGTTTGAATTGCACCACACAAAAGAAATACTCTAAAAGTTTACATGTAAAATTCTCAATAAAAACTGATACACTGATTTTTAAATACCGATTTAGTATCATAACATGAAATATTGCAATACTCCAGTGTATCGATATTTTCTTACAGCCGTAGAAAATACTGAGCTTATTGTCAGAGAATTGGTACGTGTCAGAACTGCTCATGGTTCGTGTTAAAGTAACTGAATTAAAATCTAGATAACATTTATGCAGCTTCTTTATTACGGTTTAGATAAGCAACAACAGTTGGTTTGGTCAACAAGGGGCAGAGCCAATATAAAAATTGTCGCACAGACAGGCAATGAGAAGCCCTGATCTTTGACACGTCCACACTTCCACGAACGCTCAGGTCACTCACAGACTATTCAGCCTTCCAGACACTCATGAACTTGTTCGTGTACATGACCCAGACACTCAGCTGTAACTGCACCAGCGACAAGGCGACCTCAGGTGTCAGCTGTTGTATCTGTGCTGTGCCCCTTTCCACTATTACACCAATGTCAGCTATGTCATTAAAGCTATGTGCACTGAGCCAGACTCGCACATTAATGACAAATTGTGTTTCCCAAATGGATGACAGACATCCTTCATACCTCTAAGACACACACTACAAGAAACACAAAATGCACTGGGTCAGATGTCCCCTATTGTGTGAATCTGGGTGAAGGAATGTGATGTCAGCCAGCAGCAGACTGGTCTAGCATGAGCCGTGTTCATGTGGCAGTGTCATAAGTCAAGCTGACGGGTCAGTAATTACGGTGGGTAAATAAAGCTGCAGCAGAGTCTTCCATTTCAGCTCATCAGCAGCCGTTACTTGGACACAAATATCATTAGCCACCAGCTAGTCCTGAGAAAGACGCAAAGAAAGAAGATACAGAAAGTATTTGTTACTCTCCGTTTTCATAAGACGTTAAAATAAACAAGTCACAAGAGCGCATTTCAAAATGGACTTCTATAGAGCTGTTTTCTTATCAAACCGAGTTAGATTTATAAAACAAGAGAGAGAATGCAGTCTGGTGTATTCAGGCACAAATGAGGAATTTTGTGTTGAAAGCAAATCATCACAGGGCAAAAACAACTAGCCTGGCCTGCCAGACTCCTCCTCTGTTTAATCCTGCACAGAGAAAGAGTCTGGGAACTCTCATATTCAAATAACCCCACCCCATGAGAATTCTAACTGAGCCAATCAGTGCCGAGTAGCGTCCTTCACGCACCACAACGCCAAGTTTGTTGAACATGGCGACTGAAGCGGAGTTCGCTGCGGCTCTTTCCTCTGTTCTAAATGACTTGGACACGTCTTTAAAACAACAAGTAGAAGCGCTAAAAGCCTTCTTTCTAAAGAATGATGTCTGTGCTGTCGCCAGACTCCATTTTTGACCACAGCTGAAAAGCTACAGCGTCGTGGACGTCACACACAGCGACGCTCTGTTTCTCATGAACAACGAATACAGCGGCGTAGTTTGATGCAAGTATTTCCTCTGTTCTAAATGACTTGAATGTCTTTAAAACCACAAGTAGAAGCGCTAAAAGCATTTAAAGATGTTTGGGCCGTTGCCAGACGCCTTTTTTTTTACTACAGCTAGAAAACTACAGCGTCACGCGCTACAGTCAGCATTTCCGTCTTTTTCCTGATTGGTTATTTTTGAGCTGCCTAGTCCCGCCCCTCAAGTGCTGCTCTGCCTGTGTTACCAGACTCTCTCTCTGTGCAGAATTAAACAGAGGACAAGTCTGGCAGGCCAGGCTAAAAACAACAGCACAGAGCTACAAAACAAAACACATGATCACTTCCTACTTCAGATGACTCATCAACAACTGCTAATCTCTAAAAAGCCACTTACATCAAAACAAACCACAGAGCTAATCTATATGTTCAACGTGTTTGAACTAAACCTGACCCACCCTAAAATGAAGGCAATGGAAACAATAGATCATGTCCTTGTTATAGGTGGAGGTGGATCAACTCGGGCGGATGTGGTTACTGAGAAAATAAAAGGCATAGCATGAAGGAATGCAAACCACCCTTCTATGCTAAAGTTTTAACCAACATCAACACATGTGGAGATATTACAAAGTTACAGTTTGATCTCATGCGAAAATTGCTATTTCTTGCACAATTTGCTAGCACCCTGAATATGTATCAGGAACAACTCTCGGTTGACATTCACAAGGAAAGGTCGGGTGTTTCCCAATCTGGGGGCTGCATCCTTCAGAGTTACATATTTTAAAGTGGGAGTCAAGGCATAGGTGGAGACTTATTTCATCCACACTTCCTGTTAGGAAAACGTTTATGAAAGAGGCATCGCCTGGCGGACCGAGAGAGCGGCACCGAGGCAGTGATAGACGGCACCCTCTTCAACCCCCCTCGCTTGCTTTGTCTGAGTTTCTTGGTCATAAAATTAGTTGTTAATGAGCGTGTGCGCACTCAACACAGATTTTGCAGTATTTTGGAGGGTTTTCTGGTAACCGCGATCATTAGATGAAAAGGGGAGGAGGGCATATTTTTCTAGGATGCAAGCGGCTCAGAGCACCATCATATGATATCGGCAGGTGAGTGGCTGAGCCAGGTGGAGGTGCGGCTGCCTCACTGGAGACCATTGCGGTGCAGCCACGTGGTCATTTGCTGACAATGTCACGTTTTTCAGCTTAGCTATCAGCCACAGCTGATTCTGAATAAATGTGGAGCAGAGTTTTTAACCTGAAGATGGGGATATTACAGTTTTGGGATGAAATATTAAATTTTAACTAAGTTGTACTAAACTGGCACACTAATGCTTACACACGTCTAAAGCACATTATAGCTCTTTTCCATCGCCAGGTCTGGAACGGCACGGTCTGGTTATCTTAAGCCCCATTCCCACCTGTACCGGGTCGGCCCGGGCCGGGTAGCCCCAGTCGGCCCCAGCCTGGCCCGGTTGATTCCACACATCCTTGCCTTAAGCCCATGTGGGCTGATTCTACCCACCAATCAGAGGCTTGCTTTAATGGAAGGTGTGAATGGGCTGATTCTACCCACCAATCAGAGGCTTGCTCTAATGGAAGGTGTGAATTTGCTGTCAGCAGTGGGCGTGTTGGCCCTGGTCGGCCTGAAGCAGTACCCCTCGGGAAGAGGGCCGAGAATGAGCCTTGGTTGGCCCGGGAAAATTCCAGGCCACCCAGATATGTAAACAACCTACGCTACCCGGCCCGGGCCGACCCGGTACAGATGGGAATGGCCCATTATGTTCCAGTATGGGTCTGGAATTTTCAGACGAGCGTTTTGATTGCAGTTTGGGCCATCACGTCGGCAGGAAGGGTTAAACGAGCCATCATGCGCGATTTTAAAAGTTGTGAAACTATTCAGTATTTCTGTGCTGCAATAGCTGGTCTACAGACCTAAAGACAAAAACAAAATACTTGCCACAGCCTCCAAATGTGACTCCAGAGTGCAGTCGCTAAACCCAGAAACCTGCCTGAGCTATAATAGCATCCAGCACATCGTAGCAACTCCGACTATTCCTCCCATCCGGAAAAAAAATCCACTCCGGCTGTTTCTGTCTTAAACTATTAACTATATTGGGCTTTGATTCCTCATCTTGGCCCGACACCTGACGTTTGCTATGATCCTTCGGCTGCCATTCGCTGTGGAAAAAAATAATACCGATCCGTCTAGCTCCTCCTGTGGACTCTCACGATGAAGGTGAGAAATGTATGGAACTCTGAAGGTGACCAACACTTGCTGCTAATTGCTGATATTTTTTTACATTCATGTACAGCTAACAAAAATGCAAACAATGGAACTCCATTTGTTTTCTTTGCTGCAAGTAGTACGTGTTTCTGTCAACCAATCAGTGGACTGTGTTGTTGCTCCACCCTAACCGTGCCGCTCCAGGAATTTCTAGACCTACAACAGAGGGGAGCCCAAAAAGTCTTGCGATTGGCGTGGTCCAGGTCGGTTGTCAGGACCAGTTTTACAATCCGAACAGAAAAATTAGCTACCCGATCCTTCTTATTCCATGCCAGTTTGGGCGGTGGAAAAGGCCTATTAGACACTCATCTATTCAGGATATCAGCAAAAAAAAGTTAATTTGGTTATTACTCGCTAGATTAGAAGATTTTTTTTAAAATAAACCTGATCATTTCAACTATTAAATCTTGTGTTATTGATCCTTCCTTTTTGCACACGATCCAAACTCCCCAGGAAGGGTCGTAACACCACTTGCTACATACAAGTGTGACCAAAAAAAAGCAGCATGGAAAACAAAACTCTGTCTCCAACCACCTCTCAGGCTTAGCAGCCTGCATTACCAAGCTCATGTCACCAGAACATAACCCACCATAACACCATAAAAGCAGTGCTTTGCAAAATGATTGTTTATTTACCAGTTCATTCAATTTTTGGCAAATTTATGAGATTTTTTGATTTTTTATTAATCGTGCAACAGAAAAATAATTGTTAGATCAATCATCTAAATCAGGGGTGTCGAATTCAAATTCACACTGGGCAAAAATGAAAAACTGGGACGAAGTCGCGGCCCAAACTCAATATTTTTTTTAAAGTGACGGTAAATGTGTACATTTTCCTTTATCTATAGATATGAACAGTTGAATCTTTTCATTTGGAAACAGACTTATTTTTGCAGTAACACTGAATGTGGATTAACCAAAATACACACAAGCAAGTCGATTTTAAATAAAGCACACATCAGTGGTATTTGTTAATTATGTCTCAATTTTTAAAAAATATTTCATTCCTTAAAAGATTCAAAAGATAAAAAAATAAGAGGAAATGCTGATTATATACAGATTTTAAGTGTTTCTATTTTATGTTTTCTTGTTTATTCTTTATTTTTTACTCTCCTTTGTTGCTCCTGTGATGAATGTTATTGCTGCTGTGACACCAAGCTTTCCCCACTGGCGGACAATTAAGGGATTTTCTATTTTATTTTTATTCTATTCTTCTATCTGTAATCTTCCCTGTTTTAAAGTAGGTGAAGTATTTTTTCACAGGCCAACAACATAAATAAAAAATAGTAATTCTATTAACGTTCATGCTTTGGAGCAGAAAAGGTTAATAAAACCAAAATAATCCAATCCCAGTTTTCTCCACTCTGATTTCCTGTGATGCTCACCTGTTCCAGCCATACCTGCATCTGTGGGGTTGGGCTTTGAGCTGAGGAAGGAGTTCATCCGTGAGAAACAGTTGCTCACACAGGTTTGTGCTGCTGGACATGAAGAGCATCTGGACCACGGAGTTGTGTCGGGGAGGGGGATCAAAGCCGCAGCAGCCACAGAGTCACACTGACTTGAGCGTGTCGCTAAACTGGAGTTAAATCATCTCGGTCTGGAAGTTGGTCGGTGCGCTTTCTCTGTCAGCAAACAGATTACTGAGCTGTTGGCTAACTGCTGAGTTAACGTGGCGCTGAGTAAGAGGAGTGTTTTCAGTTTGTCCAGCCAGAGGAGGTAACGCTGCAGACGCTGATGCTAGTAGCATGGACGCTAAGGACTGTAAAGACATACCGGTTTTTCTCCTTGAAGCATCAACATGTTCCATCTTTGTTGAAACACCCTTCCTTCTGCATCAATCTTTCTCTTCCTGGACATTTTGGGCTAATGTGTGGATAGTTATTTTCACTTGTTGCATTAATTAAACACGGAAGTGGATACACTGCTACCTAGTGGCGAGTCGCTGCACTGGGAACACAATTGCCATACATTAAGGGAAATGCAGTCTAAAGTCAATGTGCGCTTTGAAGAGACATAGACTTATTTTAAGACACTTGAATCTCTGGTAGTTTTGCTCTAGTGGTGCCATATCTGGCCCGCGGGCCTTGTGTCTGACACGTAGTCTAAATAGTCTTTGGAGTAGTCGACTATTTGATAAAATAATTGCCCGAATAATCATTTTTAAAATAATCGTTTACCATCAGTACTACCATCCTGGTTGCTAGGCAACAAGACAGCCACTCATTTCCTATAGTTAAGGAAGGACACCGACCATGTTGGACAGGTACTCACAAGAATGCTATCACAGGATCAAAGGTGTCAAGTTACTAGTGCAAATACTTTATTACATTACTCAAGTACTGTGGTCATTACAGAGTAATTTACAAGATCAACTTGTAAATTTTGGTCATGTTTACTTCAGTGGAGCAAATATGTATTGTCTGACTTTTTACTTATACTATTTACATTTTCATTCAATCACATGTACGTTCTACTCTGTGGAAAAGCTTAAGCTTTCACATTTTTCTACTTACAATACTTTTACACTTTCACTAGTTTTGAAACGAGTGCTTTTTTTTTTTTTTGCTAAAGTAAAAAGCTTGATTTGATACTTCAACTTTTACAGAAGTCTTTTCTGTACTTCATACTTCTATCTGAGTAATGAATGCCCTGGATTCAAACATGCCCATTGCTCAGGATCTGTAAAACTGAGTTTTGGTTGTTGTTTTTTTGTGTTTGCTAATGCCAATTAGCTGTGGTAATCATCTTGAATTGAGTGAGCTCCAAAAGTTATTCAGTCTGCATTTATTTTGATAAGTTAATTTGCAATGAAGAGGTTTTACTTGATGTTTATTTATTTTTATTGTAGAAATAAAAGACTCAGGCAGGTCAAATATTTTTATGTTCCTTTAGTAAACAAAACACATTTTGACTTGTCCAGTCCTGTTATTTTCCACTGACACGAAGAAATTTCTTAAACATTTCACCTGCCTCAATGGACATCAGTAATCCCCTGCTTGGGCAACAGCTTCAAACAAGAGGAGAGGGCACCTCTAGAGCAAAACTGAAAACTTCCAGAAAAGGATATTCTCCCTGAGCCTTCCCTGGAATGTCAGAATAACAAACCCAACTCAAGATGTGTGACGTCACCGTCAAACCTGAGGTCAAAAAAAGGATGGAGATGTACAATCCTTTAATTAGCTGGTTCTAACGTGCTCCTCTTGATGTCATATTAATGGGCTGATTGTCTGTGGAAACACGGGACACACGGAGCAGATGGATGACTCGTGCCAAACAAAAAAAGCATAATAAATATTAAGTTCCTATATGAGGTAGCTGTCCCACAGTGTTCTGTGTGGCAAAAAATAACTTATGCAAAGTGGAAGCCTCTGTGCTGTCGATACAACATGCATCCTGGAAAACCCTAGCTGGGATTAGGTGTTCCTCATCTGCTTTATGGCCTCAGGGATGGAAAATAGAAATTATGCACTTTCCCACTCGTTTCATAATAAGAACTAAGTTTTTACGGTAATAAGAGATAAATAGTTTATTATCAATAAAATGAAACAATATAATTTCATAAATGAAAGTAAAATAGTGATTATAAACAGTAAAGAAGCGTGTGCTGACAGGACAGGATTTAAAGCTGAACCTTACTGCAAGAATTATGGATTTATTATTGTTTACTGCAGAAAGTCTAATGGTGTATGTGTTCATTCATCTATTTATTTAACAAATACGCAAGGTGGAGTCAATTCTATAGTCAAGTTTGTCAATAAAATATATTTTGATCTGTTTGATTAAGTTTTAGGGCTTTAGTCCAAGTTTTGTTTTCCTACCAAATTCTCTTATCACATCTTCATCTCCCAGAATGATTATCTCTACAGTAAAACATTGAATTCTAAAAAGATAACAAACTATAAAACGTGATGAAAGAAAAGTCCTGAAAATCAATTCAAAGGGATTTCATAGACCTTGACTAGGGAAATTCTCGGAAATGTTTAATTTAATTTTTTTTGGTCTTATGATGCATTCCTCTAATTATGTTCATGTTTTAATTTGATCTTCGGTACAGCACTTCGGTGGGCCCTAACATCTTGTGTAACAGGCTCTTTAAAAAGTGATCAATTGTACAGGTGCTGGCCAGTAAATTAGAATATCATCAAAAGGTTGAAAATATTTCAGTAATTCCATTCAAAACGTGAAACTTGTACATTATATTCATGCAATGCACACAGACCAATGTATTTCCGATGTTTATTACGTTTAATTTTGATATTTATAGGTGACAACCAATGAAAACATCAAATCTGGTATCTCAGAAAATTAGAATATTCTAAAGGCCAATGAAAAAATGTTTGTTTCTCTAATGTTGGCCAACTGAAAAGAATGAACATGAAAAGAATGTGCATGTATAGCACTCAATACTTAGTCGGGGCTCCTTTTGCCTCAATAACTGCAGTAATGCGGCGTGGCATGGACTCGATCAGTCTGTGGCACTGCTCAGGTGTTATGAGAGCCCAGGTTGCTCTGATAGTCGTCTTCAGCTCCTCTGCATTGTTGGGTCTAGCGTATTGCATCCTCCGCTTCACAATACCCCATAGATTTTCTATGGGGTTAAGGTCAGGCGAGTTTGCTGGCCAATCAAGGACAGGGATACCATGGTCCTTGAACCAGGTGCTGGTGGTTTTGGCACTGTGTGCAGGTGCCAAGTCCTGTTGAAAGGTGAAGTCTGCATCCCCATAAAGTTGGTCAGCAGCATGAAGCATGAAGTGCTCTAAAACTTCCTGGTAGACGGCTGCATTGACCCTGGACCTCAGGAAACAGAGTGGGCCAACACCGGCAGATGACATGGCACCCCACACCATCACTGACGGTGGAAACTTTACACTGGACCTCATGCAACGTGGATTCTGTGCTTCTCCGCTCTTCCTCCAGACTCTGGGTCCTTGATTTCCAAAGGAAATGCAGAACTTGCTTTCATCAGAAAACATAACTTTGGACCACTCAGCATCAGTCCAGTCCTTTTTGTCCTTGGCCCAGGCGAGACGCTTCTTGCGCTGTTTCTTGTTCAAGAGTGGCTTGACACACGGAATGCGACACCTGAATCCCATGTCTTTCATGAGTCTCCTCGTGGTGGTTCTTGAAGCGCTGACTCCAGCTGCAGTCCACTCTTTGTGGATCTCCCCCACATTTTTGAATGGGTTTGTCGTCACAATTCTCTGCAGGGTGCGGTTATCCCTAGAGCTTGTACACTTTTTTCTACCACATTTTTTCCGTCCCTTCGCCTGTCTGTTAATGTGCTTGGACACAGAGCTCTGCGAACAGCCAGCTTCTTTAGCAATCACCTTTTGTGTCTTGCCCTCCTTGTGCAAGGTGTCAATGATTGTCTTTTGGACAGCTGTTAAGTCAGAAGTCTTCCCCATGATTGTGGTGCCTTCAAAACAAGACTGAGGGACCTTTTAAAGGCCTTTGCAGGTGTTTTGAGTAA
Organism: Nothobranchius furzeri; assembly: GCF_043380555.1. Taxonomy (NCBI): domain Eukaryota; kingdom Metazoa; phylum Chordata; class Actinopteri; order Cyprinodontiformes; family Nothobranchiidae; genus Nothobranchius; species Nothobranchius furzeri. Next base: position 58,168,146 of record NC_091742.1, read on the forward strand.
ATCAGCTGATTAGAGTGGCAGCAGGTGTCTTCTATATTCAGCCTTTTCAGAATATTCTAATTTTTTGAGATACCAAATTTGGAGTTTTCATTAGTTGTCACTTATGAATATCAAATTTAAATGTAATGAACATTGGAAATACATTGGTCTGTGTGCATTGCATGAATATAATGTACACGTTTCACGTTTTGAATGGAATTACTGAAATATTTTCAACCTTTTGATGATATTCTAATTTACTGGCCAGCACCTGTATAGTTCTTTTATTTGATTGTTAGCCGTTCATTGTTTGAAATAATTGCTCATTAGAGTAAAACTGCCTTTGGGCTTGGATTTTAGTTGTTTAAGGAAAACAGCTGTTGATTATTTCTTTTGAGAAATTATAGAATTTAATCTTTTCTTGTGATTTTCGCAAAGACTCCTGTTCCGTTTCGTCTATTTTAGTTGTTAATTCCCCTTTCACTTGTTTTGGTACCTTCCTCGGGTGTTTTGTGTTGAATAATTATGATAGTTGGTTTGCGCGTTAAAGTGACAATGTGTAGTTTTTACCATTAATCTCTGGAAATATCCATAGAGATGTTGTTGTAAATGAATTAAAAGATGCCCATTTGTTGAAAAATATTGTCAGTTTCATAACATATAACCGTAAAAAGCTGTTCATGGGAGCGGGTCTGTCTCTGGGTGATGCCAAATTGGATGCCATGTTTTCCTTCTACGGAAGCCCCTGAGGACAAACACATTTACTGATTTGTAACAAACGGTTACAAAACTTTCACCAACAATAAACGTTGTTGCTTTGCACATTTACCTCTTCACTCATTGCCAGTGAAGAAAGGGAATCTGATGTGCTTGTTATTTTACTGGAGGTTGCACTCCCAGGGATTTTTGACCCTAATGGCCATTTGTTGATTAAGTCTTATTTGAACACAAAAATAATGCTTGCTTGCAATGATTTAGGTATGAACAGCCCTCTATTGCCAGGGAAAATACACACTAACTTTTAGTTTATAGTTAATTTATTTCAACTTTAAAGAAAATATTTGGAACTCACCCTTATTTATCACATCCATCAAGGACTGAGAATTTTGTTTTTGTGTGTTAATATGACATTGCTTTATTTATACTGTCTCCACACTCTTACTTCTTATGCTAAGAGGAGTATAAATATTATAGTGCAAGAAGCCAATGTCCTCATATGTGGATACAGGGTCTCAGGAGGTTAAATCACAATTTTTACCAGAAAAAACACAATCCAATCTATTTTTAAACTGTTCTGCTCTAGTTGGCAGTAAGATAAAGTACCTCAAGTACTAATTAGATAGGGCTGGGGGTAAACGATTATTTTTAAAACGATTATTCTGACGATTATTTTATCGAATAGTCGACTATTCTAATGACTATTTAGAAAATTAATCTAATGATTATTTTTCTATTGCACAATTAACAAAAACCAGAAAATCTCAAATAAATTCCTCAAAAAAATTGATAAATTCTTACTGTAAGAGAATAAACACTACAGGCCTTCCATTTTGTATAACACTGCGTTTATTGTGTTGGTTTTCTGGTGACGTGTAGAACCTGGGAGTGCAGGCTGCTGCCTGAGAGGTGGTAGAAGATGGAGTGTCTCCATGCTGCTTTGTTTTGGTCACTTATGTGCGTGAGGCGAGTGGTCTTACATTTTTAACTAAACCGAAAACCCACAACACTCTAAATGTAATAAAAGGGAGATCTACACCACAAAAAAGATGAACTCTAAACCAAAACGTAACAGCTTATCCCAACGCAAGAAGCTGTTAGCGAAGATGCTAACAGTAGCTTTACCAACGTTTAGTTCAAGTTACCAAGTTTAAATAAACCAAAAACACCCAGCAGCAAACAGACCAGCACGGAGGAGAGACTGCTACCACCAAAACAGCTCTCCTCATGTCTGAAAGAAGCTCCTTAATGAAGGGAGAAGCGCTCCCGGTGATTTTCTACATCTGCGACAGAGACGGAGCAGCGCACATCTGACCCCGGAAGTTGTTGTCTGTTGCCGGGAGACGAAGGGGAAAAACAGGAAAATAATCTAGTAGTGGACGGACGTTGTTCCGGGTCTTCGGTATTTGGCGGAGATGTTAGTGAAGGCGGAGAAGAGGGCGAACTAGAGGAAAAACAGGCAGATTCCTCCTCTATTTACAAACTCCTGGGAATGCAACAAGTGGGCGCGGTGCGTCGACTTCCGGATCTGACGTCGACAAATTTTTAGAATCGAGTCGTCGACTTCGTCGAGGCTTCGCTACAGCCCTATAATTAGTACTTATATATGCATGTCAGTGTTGTCAAAAACTGAAGAGATTTTTGAAAGCTTTCTTATCATGTTTAACGTGTACGCATTTGGCAGACGCTTTTATCCAAAGTAACTTTATTATCATGTTTATGTTTATGTATTTAGCAGACGCTTTTGTCCAAAGCAAGTGATAATCGGCATATTGCCTTTGAGGCTAACAACAACAACAATAACAACAACAACATTGACATCAGTCATGGAGAGTAGGGAACAATGAGTGGACAGTAGAGAGGGGGACGGGTGCAGGCAAGGTGCTAGTTAAGAAGATGCTCTCTGAAGAGCAGGGTCTTCAGGAGTTTCTTGAAAATTGAAAAGGAAGCCGCAGTTCTTGTAGTGCTTGGAAGGTCATTCCACATTTGTGGAACGATGCATGAGAAAAGTCTGGATTGTCCTGAGCGTGGTGTAGGCACTGCTAGCCGACGACCCTGTGATGACTAGAGCGGCCGGCCCGAGACGTAAGCCTTTGCAAGAGGATTCAGGTAGATGGGAGCCGTACCATCTCGGACTTTGTATGCTAGTGTTAGCAATTTGAACTTGATGCGTGCTGCTAGCGGTAGCCAGTGGAGCTCAATGAACAGAGGGGTGACGTGTGCTCTTTTTGGCTGATTGAGGACCAGACGCGCCGCTGCGTTCTGGACCATTTGAAGAGGTCTCACAGTACAGCCTGGAAGACCAGTTAGAAGGGCATTGCAGTAATCGAGGCGGGAAATGACAGTAGATTGCACCAGGAGCTGGGTGGCATGTTGTGTTAGGTATGGTCTGATATTTCGTATGTTATACAGCGCAAAGCGGCATGAACGAGCAACAGAGGCAACATGATCTTTAAAGCTCAGGTGTTCATCAATCACAACACCCAGATTTCGAACTGCCTTTGAAGGAGCCAGAGATAGGAAGTCATTTTGGATTGAGATATTGTGCTGTATGGATGGTTTTGCTGGGATGACAAGTAATTCAGTTTTAGAGAGTTTGAGTTAGAGATGGTGGGATTTCATCCATTTTGATATGTCAGAGAGACAGTTTGATATTCGAGCAGAGACAGTGTGGTCGTCCAGTGGAAATGACAAATAGACCTGGGTGTCATCTGCATGTAGTCATCATGTAGTCATCAAACTATTGGCAATTGTACATATACACTGTTTGACTTTTCATCTCTTTTCTGCTTTAAGACTGCTTCTCTTCAAAAGGCTTATTGCGTCTTTGCAGTAAAAAAAAACTTGATTTATTTAAGATGGCAGGAAGGAAACAAAATGTAGTCACGATTGTCACGTAAAAGAGCAACAACATGTCCAACCCCTTCAGAAGTAGGATGGTGTTTGTTTTCCCACATTTCCTTCTGGGATGTTTCTGGATGTTTTGAAATATCAAATCAAAGATTTCTGAAATGATGTACTGTTGTTTCATTACTGTTCAAAGGATTGATAGCCATCCCTGGAGGTTGGAGATGGTCTGCTCTAATACCATAAACAAGATGGGTTGTGCTTGTAAAAACAGTTTAAAAAAAACATTCAGTCTAATCTATGATCTGGCGCAAAAATCATTGATTTCATTGGTTAAAGTAAATCCCTGAAACTAAACTGGTTTGAATCTAACACTATTCATATCAGTTTTGTGGTGCAGCTATTATTTTCTTTATTAGACTGTGTTTGAGAGTCCTATTACAAGTACCTGACGAACAGAGAGACTTATTATGAAATGTCAAAACACTTGAAGCAACACAATCCTGCCTGCTGCTCTTTCTCAGTTTCTGGTTTCTCATTACCAACAGTTACTTTTGTCCACGATCAAGTGTCAGAAATCCACAGCTCCGCCATTGAAAAGAAGTTTCAAAAGGCTTCTGTGTTCAGGAAGAGAACATGGTGTTCAAACTTCCACTGCTTCTTTGAATTTTACAAGGCTTGTGTCTCTGCTGGAGGGTCAGTTACTCATGACAGAAAGTAGATTAGGTTCTCCTCCAACATCCTGTGCATGTCCTCTGCCTTCCTGTTCGACAGGATTCTCTCTGTTTATTCTTAATACTGCCTCTAAATATGGAAACGAATGCAAAAGCTTAGCATGAATGACAAACTACAGATGGCTGACAATTTAGATTATTCCAGTGTGATGATTTAATAACTGTTCTGAAAAATGTATGTCTTGCTAAAAATATGATCTCTGTGCTGTGCAAGTCTTGAGCAACAGTCGAGACTTTCTTGTACGCTTTTAAAATAAATTTTGTTTTACTTTCTGAAGGTTTTTCCAAGTTTTCCTTTGGACTTTAGCTATATTTTCTACACCTGCCCATTTCCAGATAAGTATTTTTGGTTGGTTAGTTAAGCCGCTTAACTTTGACACACAGGCATAAAAAGGCTCCTAAACTCAAGGGATGAGTGAATGTTGTCAACACATAACAGTAAACTAGGTAAAAAATGTGTCTTATTAGCAGCTTGCTGTAGTGACACATTATATGTTTCAAAGTCTGACCTACAAAAAAGGTCTTCCTTCTTGGGTACAGAAACATTAGGTAGATTAGGACTTTTTAGTCTTGTATTTCTTAAGTCTTGTCATAAATGAAAAATTAGCCTTTCGCCAAGCCCTGCCTCCCTTAGTTACTGTTACTAAGTCCGACAAACAAGTGGGCAAACAATGACCAGCGCAACAGATTGCCACGATAGAAACAAGTAGACAGATGTGTGTCAGCGACATCTTTTGGAGCATTTCCTCTATAATATCATCCAGATTGAGGCAAAAAGGGTTACAGTATGCAGTTCAGGGGTTTATTCAAGATATAAACTATTGAGGCTAATGCTTATAAACAAGCTACGACTTTGTTGTAACTAACGAAAAATAAAGTTGTGGAGCTTAGAAACAACACACAGCAGCTAATGTAGCTAGTGTTAGCTAACATGTTAACTAATGTCTAAATCTAAAGAGCTTGTTAAACTTAACTTGTAGAGTAGGTAAACATTCTCACAATGACTCCATGGTAATCATAACGTTGCGCCATTTTGTTTTCTTGCCTCTAGATAGTAGATAGACAACATGGTAGCTAGTTAGCCATTACTCTTACCTTTGAGCAGACGTATGCTTCGTGATGTTATAAACATTTAAATGGGAGTGGGGCCGTCCACACTGTTTGATCCATATCAGGCACCGCTCACGTTGTTTTTGGCTTTGGGAATGAATAGAACACAGCTCCTCCAGACAATCTTTCTGGGTATTGACTGTGCGACTTACGGACGCCGTAGGAGCAACGCTATTCTGCCTCGCGAGACGCTGAGCTTAATATCGGACCAGTCAGAAATTTCCTGCATCACAGGGGGTAGAAACTCACCGTGTGCGCACCACGTGAGCTGCCGGCTGAGCTGAACTATTTTAGTGGCCAATCAAAACGCGTTCTCTGATCACATGATTCCAAGATGGCAGCCCCTTGTCTGCATGTCAGAAAATAAACAAAACGGAGACCGAGCTGGAGACGGAGAAAATGCCTAAACTTTTTTTGTTGATGAAGCGCCGCCGCCACCGGCATTACAAGGTTAGGAAAGTATGTGTACGGCGGCTGGAAAGAAGGGCCAGGCAAGGAGTTTATGCCAGTTTACTCCAAGAGATGCGCCTGGAAGACCCAGAATTCCGACAGTACCGCCGCCCGGATCCTTCAAGAAGGTATAGGAAACAGTGGGCCCATCGATCTGCAAGGTACCATTTTGTTTATTTTTCAGACATGGACAGGGCAGGGGGCTGCATCAGAATACATCTTGGGGTCATGTGAGCGGAGAAAGTGCTTTGATTGGCCACTAGAATATTTCGGCTTAGCCAGCAGCTCAGCCGGCAGCTCAGTAGTGTGCACACGGTGAGTTTCTACCCCCGTGAGGCGGAAAATATCTGACTGGTCAGATATTCGGCTCAGCATCTCGTGAGGCGGAAAACTCAGTGAAAATCAGGTGCACACAGCGAGCAATCTGCTGAGCAAACGGTCATTTGAGGCCGTTTGCTCAGCAGATTGCTCTCGTGTGCGGCAGGCTTTAAGGACGTGGCGTTAAGCCAGAAAAGATCTCAGGTTGTTGTTGGGCTGACCAATCACAAACGTGCGCTCTCTGTTGCGTTTGACAGATAGTTAAAAAATCGGGCACTACTTAGTTTTTCTTTGGGTGCCCGTTGAACAGCCCTTGCATTGACAAATAATGGTGTGGCGTGTCTCTTCAACTCTGCAGACAACAAAGTATAAACTAGGCTTTACACGGTAAGTCAGTGTTAGTAACAACTTAGTCTACAGTTAACCCAAACATGCTTTTGTCTGTATGAGGGAGCTGGAGTAGCCCGAGTAAACCCACGCTTTCATGAGAAGAACATGCTAACTGCATGCAGCAAGGCCTCAACCAGAAACCAAACCTGCAACCTTCTTGGTGTGAGAGTGGAATGGACAGATGAACTTAGATAAGCATAGCAAATTTATGGATATAAACCGTTTCATTACTTAATTCTTGTGTTTCTTTATTTTTATTACAAACCCAATAAGAAGAAATCTTATCTGTTAATGAGTCAAGGCATGAGTCTGGTTTCAATCAAATGATAGGAGACAAACACGGTAGGTTAGCTACTGTAATCTTAAAGGCCGCTTGTCTGAAATCCATTGAAATCAGGATGAAAAAATGCGACTCTTTAGCGCCATGCAGTTCAGAGAAAGTATTGCAGCTACGGTGGCTCACTCGTGAGTTTGACTGTATAATCAATTTCCAACCTGTGTAGCCTAACCCACACAAAGCTTAAAACCAGCTACTCTTTAAAAAAGTATTTATAATTATGACAGATTTATCAGCATACCTGTTCTGAAGGAAGCAAACTAGGTCTGTTCTTGAAGCTGTCACGATTCACACACGATGGAGGGGTGACGTCAGCCGGGAGGTCAGGTATTGTGAGAAATTGTGTTCCCCTGAAATATTCTGTCCCCCCGTGTGGGAAGATCACACTTCTGGCTATTTTCACAATATTTGTGATAAACTTTTACGGTAAAATTATGTAATGTAATGTAATAATGTTGTGCTTGTGATTGTTTTAATCTCTATTTCCTCCTAAAAACAATAAAAAATATACAGTAAAATCATTCTTGTACACTCTTTTGCAGTAAGCTTATCTATAATTTTTGAAAGTTATGTAAAAAGATGTAATCTCACTCAGTTTAACATCTTTTATTTGAGGTAGTTTAGACCTCATAATGGACAACAAGTTCTGTGGATTTGGAAATATTTGCTCTTGACTGCCTAAGGGAAACAGAATATTTCAGGGGAACATAATTTCCCACAACACCCATTTCACATGGATCACGGTGCGCACCACTCGATGTAAACAAACTGGCTGCTGCTACCAGCTAATGGATATGGAGCGATCACTGGCTACTCGTTAACCACGGCTGGTCAAGGAGTGTTGGGGAGCCAGGGACACGCTGGACATCATACCATACCATACCACCTTTATTTATACATCACTTTAAAAACACAGCCATACGGCTGACCAAAGTGCTGAACAGTCGCACAATAACAGAGACAGAAAACATAAAACAGTACTATGAAATACAACCAACAATTAAAAAGACAAGCCGATAAAAAAGTACCAATAAAAACCTTACAATGGATGATAAAATAAGTAAACAAGTAAACAATGCTGACTTATCCACCAGCTAATTGTGGCTCACGGCTGGCGTGGTGGAGGTCGGCGTCAGGAGCTACCAAGCTACTAGTTAGCCACGCCTAAAGCCGGGGGACACGCTGTGTATGCTGCAGGTAAACTCCCACGGATTACCAGCAAAAGGTGACCAAAGTCCAAAGGTAACGTTTGAGAAGAAGCCCTCTGTGTCGGAGCATCTCTGTAACGCGTGGAGAACTACATCGCTGTGGAGAAAAAGTAAATAACGCTGATTTAGCCACTGGCTAGCGGATGAGCGTGTTGGGCCAGACAGCAGGCTGCAGGAAGAGAGGAGACTTGAATAGAAGTACTTTGGCACTGACACGTTGGGACCGGGTCGGGAGTTCTGGTATGAACACGTTGGGACCAGGTCGGGAGTTCTGGTACTAGGAAAAGACGGATGAACAACTTGAGGTGCGTTTGAGAGTCAGAGACACTAATCGGAGGCTGGCGTCCAGCTAATAGCGTGCGGGGATCTGAACATATGCAGCTTCCTTGTGTTGGACATGACGAACTGACACATTTTATGTCTTTTAATTTGTTTATTATGCAAACTAACAAGTACAGCAACGGTGTAGCTATTATATTCTATTTCTTAGTTGAATTACCAGACTTCATACTTCCAGGGCGCACTGCTGCCCTCTGCTGGTTCTTTCAGGTTACAGTCATAGTCCAAACGGGTAACGTGGAGCTCGTATGGAGCGTTGACCACAGTTTATGTATTTAAAAATGTAAAATTTCAAGTTGAGAGGAATATTTAGAATTGATGTTGGTGAGAATTATTAGAGAAAAAGGACAAGTTTGTGAAGTGGAAACACAGGATTTGATAGTAAACAGGTAAAAATATCACACACTGTGCCTTTAAACGTAACAAGTTTGAATGATTGGCAGAAGCTCAGAAATATGACTATTTAACAGTGTTATCACAAAGAAAATTTAAAAGAAAAAACAGAAAATTGTGATTTGCAGGTAAACTCATCAGCAACCAAGAAACCAGATCCCATCTGTGTCCATGTCTGAACAGGTCAAATCTGATGGAGGTAGAGTCTGAGTTTAATACTGTTCTTACAAGCAAAGATGCTTGTCTTGTAAATGACACCGTAATGACCACAAACATTGGTGGAGGCAGACTCTAGAAGGGTCAGCATACCAAAAAAATCCACACCGTTCACTTGCCTTCTTGCCCAGGACACCACGTCACATGCCCTCTGCTGGGAGGGAAAGTCCCTGAAATCTGAGGCATTGCATCTATGTTCATATATCTAGCTTCAAATTACACTCAAAAATAACTCATTTATATTTGCACACACAGTTGTCAACTTTTTCCGTTTTGCCTCTGCCAACCAGGAACACCTCAGCACAATAAATGCAGGAAGTGACATGAAAAGCCAGAAACGTCACGGGAACAAATTTAGCTCTCTGTGAAGGGCACAACACTGGCTTCTTCCTGTGTTAAGGTGACGAGTATTATCACAGCAGGTTCCCACTTTCATAACAGGATGCGCCTGTGACCTGTCTGCCTTTTATCGTCCAAGAGCTAAGCCCAGGTTGGGATTCACTCATGTTTCAAAGAGAATCTCCGAAGGCAGTAAAATGTGTGGTGTAGTAATCAGCCCAAGCATAATAAAGGATGTTTGAAATAATAAATTGATCAGTATTAACAGCTTAAAGAGTTTCAAACTGCCTAAAGACAACAGACAAAAAGGGAAAGTGAGATTATTTTAAGGAACTAACTTTTTTACAGATATATATAAACATATGAAGTGCATTTCTGTGTCTATGTGGCCGTGCTCGTTGCTGTAATGACGGCTTCTCTCAGGCAGCAGTCTGACCACTGCCAGCTGAGGAATCAACACCTTCAAACAAGCTGCAGGGGGACAACAATGGCCCCCTGAGGCAAGGGCAGTCTCTACTGCTGTAAGCTGCCACTGACAGCGAGAAACACTGTACAGCTGAGTACAGTGACCTACATCTCCTGCTGAAGCGCTTTGTGAACGCGTGAATCAGCTTACAGGCTGCCAAAGTCATCTGCTCGTGATTGAATTATCTAGAACACTTGATGTGTCTTAGACATCCAAAAATGTGCCAGAAGCATTAGCTTTTGGCTGGTCTTCAAGATAAACGGAGGTGTTGTGGTAACGTGTGAGATTAGTTATTAAAAAGCCAAAGAACTCATGAGGACACTACCAGTTTGATCCCCTGCTAATACAACAGTCATGTGACTGATGCAGGCTGCAGAGAACTACATCTTTGTGGAATTATTTTTGTTTCATCTTTCAGCCTTTTGGTCACTACTCCTAAAAATGAGCTAAATTCTTCATCAAATTTACAATGAAAGTCATTTAGCTAGTGTGTGTACTGCACGTCTTAGTCCTTGTCTTTCTTTATGCATCTATTTAGTTACTAAACACATCAAATGCTCCACGCCCCCTATACAACCTAACTGGAACAAAGTGTCTTCAGACTGAAAACCGAGTCCATTTAGGTGCCAACATTTGAGTGACTGACAATAGAACACGTTCAAAGGATCTAATGATATAAATGACCCCACACTACCATCAGGAACAGTGATATAAAAGGACAGTTCAGGCATTTGTTTGAGCCTGGATCCAGGCGAAATTCCATCCATCTATCCTAAAAGCAGCAATCTGGAGTTTTCCCTTTTTTTTAGAATCCCGTCCAATGTTTACAGAAATCTGTAAAAGTGATGGTCCCAAAAAGGGATTGGCTTTTAGGCTCACAATGTATTCTATCACCCCCGTGTTGTGATATACATTGTGTCGCCACAAACTTGCCAGTACACACCCCTCTAATAAGAAACTCCAGAAGAGACTGGTGAGGACCGCCACAATGACATGGATCAATGAGTACACAGCAAACACACCTCCGTTCGTACTTAACGAACATACTTACCTGTGTAGTGCAAACATTACAGCAAGATATTGTTAGCTTGTCAATCTGTTAAAAAGTTTATCAAATTAAACTGAATCAAAACCAGTGTTTCCCTTACATAGGCAGAGCCGTGGCGGCCCGTCACGGCTGAAATTCCACTGCCACGCCTACAAGATCCCAAGTTTTATTGGGGGTTTTTTTGCGCCGTTTCCCGAAGAAACAGCCGGAACTACTGTGTTGTTGCTTGTGATCACAGCCGGCAGGAAGCAAGGAGGAGGATGCAGGGCAGGGTAGTTACAGCTAAGGATGAGTGTACGGATAAAGCATTTTTGACGAGTACGAGCATGAAACGAGTGTAAAACTCGTAAATATCTGTAATCGTGCTGAAGGAAAATCCTCATTGGGTAACTGACTGTCTTCCTGCTCTGTAATTGGCCAGTCACATAGAGCGCCCGCCCCTCCCTACACACAAAACTCTGCAGCCGGGAGCTCAGTCCGTCCGTCCCACACACACCCACACACACACACACACACACACACACACACACACACACACTCTCACACACACACACACACACACACACACACACACAGACAGACAGTAACGGATCTCTCGGTGCTTGCTTCACTGTTGCTCACGTTTCTTCAGAGCTCCCTAGGTTTTCTTCAGCTCACCTCTTTTTCGCTTGAATATTTAAAGTTACTTTGATCGTAACGTACGTGGTGCATTTGACAAGTCAGAGCTGAAAACGGCTCGTGCATGCGTCGGTCACTGCCTCCGCTCTGGTCGGGTTATTTTTATTTTTTAATTTTAACTCTCTCTCTCTCTCTCTCTCTCTCTCTCTCACACACACACACACACACACACACACACACACACACACACACACACACACACACACACACACACACACACACACACACACACACACTCACACACACACACACACACACACCTCAATCAACATTGTTTTGTTTAACTGTGTGTGGGGAAAATGCCAACAACATTAGGAAAAAATCAGTTTAATCAAATTAAAATAAAATGGTTCTATTATTTCATATTTCCTAGTTCCTACTGCATGAGTTCAGATGTATTAATTCATGCACTTAAATAATAATGTTCTAATTTTACTGAAAAACTTGTTCTGTAATACTTCCTTTACTATTGTGATCAAAAACATTTAAGCTAAATTCTGAGGCTGCTCTGTAAATAGTTTTCAAATAAGCAATACACACATAGCAACTTCCGATCAATCCATATCAATTTCAGATTTAAAATAATGTATTGATGTAAACCACACCCACTAATTTCCAAATAATAAATAAGAGGTGCATTCATCTGTGTATCTCCTTTGATCCGCATTAGTGATATTTTCAGCACCAGAACAGTGAAGCAAAGAAACAGATTCCTGAGTTTATGTTAGTAATTTTATTTATTAGGTGCATCTGACCTGTTCTATTTTTCTCTGAAAGGAGATCAAATCAGTGCTTCTACGGGTTGTCTCCTCTCTGCACTAGAAAAATGTACTTTATTATAATGTTCTCTGTAATGCATCTTGATGATCTTAACAAATAAATGAAATCAAAGATATTGGTCAATAATGCCAAATATGTAAATTTGCGTTTCAGTCATTTTTATACTGGCTTAAAAATACTTCATTAAGTCTACTAAACAGGGGTGTAGAACGTTTTTAATTGAGCCAGCCCAGTAATGATCTTGGACCTAAATAAAGGGGGCAGAAAGTCAAATAAAGGGGGGCAGAAGGAGATGTTTTTCCAGACGCCAAGAAAAATTAAATGCCCCCTCCCCCCCACACACACACACACACACACACACACAGTGTGTCACTGAGTCTAAAACAGTGCAGTTCAGAGTGGAGTACAACAAATAAAACAATATTAACATAAAGGTGAGACGTGTCATAATTTCACCCCCCACCACAGCTGGAAAAATTCCTAGGGGAAACACTGAAAACTGAAGCTGTTTGAAGACTTGTCACAGAAACCCACCTCAAAATAGCTAAACTATCCCTTAAATTCATCAAGGTGTACTTCAGACTGCCTAATAAAACAAATATCTATGTCCTCTCTCCTTTGAACTCCATCTTGAGCTCTTTACTTGCTCCAGAGGAGATAATCTATTTCTTTACCCACCACAAGCAGCTAGTTGCTACTTTTATCTGACTGTAGAGAATCCAATGTTAAGCTTGGTGACAGTGTTCTGCTTTTCTGTGTTTATTTATTTTGTGGTCCCAAAAGAACTCTTCAAAAGATATGGTTTTGCATGTAGAGCAGTACTCCATAGAGTCAGGACATAATGACACGTTCCCACTGATATCATCACCCCAGAGCAAACTCAAACCTCTGAGGCTGACTCCAGCTCATCCTTCCTGAAGTGTGTGCGTGTCAGATTGATAGAGAGTAAGCCAGGCCAGCAGCGACGCAAGCATCACCACATGCAAATCCTTGGGCTTCCCGCAGAACTTAAGCAAGCAGTGGTGAGTTAGGCAAATGCTGATTCTCCTCTCCAAACAAATCTCTTCATTAATGCAACCACTGAGTGCTGAGATAGCAAGAGTCACCTCTGATACAGCCACACACAGAGCTAGACTGAGTAACTTGGAGCGATTTCCAGATCATGAAGGAATGCAGCTTGTTTCTATCGTGTTTGTGTGTTTCGTTGTCTTCACGTTTAAAGTTACATAAAGCTTCAGCTTGTAACCAAGACAACTATCAGTCTGCAGACATGTTACATCACAACGGATGTTGTTGGCAGCAAAAAGGAAGAGCCTTGTTTGTTGAAACGCCAAAACCAATTAAACGGGAGACGACCATGTTCACGTTCTCATTCAGCAAACAACACATTAAGAAATTAAAATGTACTCTACCTTTTTGTTTGATGTTGACAGACCATGTAAAACCAGGGATACTTTCAAATATTTATTCTGCACACTGTGGTGTTAAAAAGTCATAGTGTTAAACCACTATTTTTGTCTTTACTGTTCCAGTAGTACGAATAACTTTTTAACTGTCCAAAAGTGGGAAACAGTAGAAACTCTGTCCTTGTTCTGCACCACGCAAAGTTCTCTCTTCAGTCTTCCTACTTAACACTTGGAATTTAACTCTATATCAATTAAAGTTGGGCAACATATAACATTTTTCAAGCAATAACGCCAAAAATGTCTATGGGGTATGTATTTGCACAGGTGGTAACAAGGGGTCCATGTGAGATTTAGTTGTTTTCCGACTTTCGTTAGCTACTGACGCATCAATCAACAATATACTGCCCCACAATTGGATGGAGCTAGACACATTCCTAGGGGGCTGTACTTCTGACCCGTCAACCAGTATTTGCAATCGCCAAGAAAATATGTGTGTCACCAAAGTATAAAAGAGGGTTCTAAAACAGGGGTTCTCAATCTTGGTCCTGGTGATCCAGTAACCAGAATGTTTTACTTTTTCTGCTCCAACACAGTAGATTCAGTGGTTGAATCACCTGTTTGGCAGCTCATCAAGCGCTGCAGAAGCCTGTTAATCACCTGCCAAAGCAGGGAAACAACTAAAACATGCTGGATAGCAGCTCTCCAGGACCAGGATTGGACACCCCTGTTCTAAATGACTCATTTAGTTGCTATCTTCTACAACGTTTCCAGGGTATATACAGCAATCCTTAAGTAAAATTTACTACTTTTTAATACTTTTTTTACTACCTTCAGAATTTTTTTAAAACCATCACAACACTAAATTGCAAGTGTTAATCAGCGACCTATTTACACATATTTTAACATATATAACATACAAAAAGAATAGACTTAGAGACTCACTGATGTTGACAACGTATTGCACATATTTATTTTACTTAGAAAATAAGCCAGGCACTTCTGTTCAGCGGTTCAGACAGTTGACCACGAGGCCTGAAATGATGCAGAACGACCACTGAATATGGCGTCATCATTATGTGACCGGATATGCTAAAGTAGGGCTGCTAGATTATGGCAAAAACAATAATCACGATTATTGTGACTGAAATTGAGATCTTGATTATTTAAGACGATTTTTCAATTTATGTAGGTTTTTATTTTTTTATTTTTATTCAGTCATAAAACTGCTCAGGGCACAATCAGGGCAAAAATAAACAAGAAACAAGATGATCACTAAAATAACTCCTGATTCCCAGTATAAAAAGACCAATATACTTATAGCTCATAGTTTATGACCCAAGGGCTATAAACCTTGGTTTAACTCATTTAAGTCTAACCAGTACAGACCCAAATACCAATATCTTGCAAATACTGACAGCAAGAACTATACTGTGGCATTTATAACAAATACATGCAAATTGCTGTTCACTAAATGTTGCATAGCATTTATTGAGTCATGTCAAGGTGCTGTAGGAGAGTGCACTAGCACCGTGTCCTCAGAGAGATTAGTTATCAGCGTGAGGAACTTATTTCTACCTTATTTATAAACTATTTATTTACAAGTCCATTAGTTACAGTAATATTTGTCCCAACCACAGCTGCACCCTCCAACCCGGTCACAGCAATCAGGGGCAAGCTGCACGTGTGTTTAGCGTGCCGCACGCGCACATTTAGCCGTTTTTATCGGCTCAGGAGTCCGCAGGTGCGGTGTGTGTGTCACTCACTCTGGTTACTCCAACAGGGAGCCGGCTCCGAGAGCTGTCTTTAGCGACTGACACATCACTACATCATTCCCTTTCCTAATGTCCTGAAAAACGGTCCGGAGCGCAGGTGGAGTGTTTAACTAACCTGCAGGAAATGTCGACGACAGTTATCCAGAAAGTAGCTAAGGGTTACCAGAAATGTTTCTGAGGTGTTCGCTAGGTACTTTTAAGATTTAAAAAGTCAAGAAGGGGGTCTGAGAAGCTGTTAGAAATAGCGTCAAAGTCGCTAAGTTGGCAACACGGAGGAGGAGCGCTTCATTTGCAACTCAAGGCAGCGCAAGTGGGAGGAGCAAATAATCGGCTTGTTTTGTTTTTATAATCGTTCAAAACATTTCATTCAGAATATATTTCTATGTCGATGTTCAGAATACGACATCTGATAGTCTGAAAAAAATAATACCTAATTTGGAAAAAATAATACCTCTGAGACCAAATTTAACACTTTTAATGGCCTTAAATTTGACTATTTTTATTTATCACTTTTTAATACTTTTTAAAACCCCGGGGACACCCTGGTATCCCCTAGAAGGCACAAGCAGAAAAGCACAAGTGTTAAATTGAGTTTTGAATACTTAGAAACCATGGTATTTGTGCTCATACGGTCTAAATCTCATACCGGCCGATGCCTAGTCACAACTTGAACAATAATCGAGTCTAATCAGGGCTCAAGACCATTGGAGCAAAGTCTTTCAGTTGTGTTGAATATACCAACCATACCATACCAACTTTATTTATAAAGCACATTTAAAAACGGCATGGCAGCCGACCAAAGTGCTGTACAGAATAAAAAGTAAAAACACAATATAAAACAATACACAGTCAACAATAAAATGCACAACAAGGCAGATAATCACGGTCAATAAAAGACACATGGTAAAATAATAAAAGTCAGGGATTTAAAAATGCCTGGTTGTAAAAGTAAGCCTTAAGTAGGGACTTGAAACGGAGGAGGGATGGTGCCAGCCTCACTGAAAGAGGAAGAGCATTCCAGAGTGTCGGAGCAGCATGGACAAAAGCGACGCTGCCCCCGCGTTTTGTATTTCATTGTAGGAACATGAAGCAGCAGGCAATCAGCAGATCTCAACGCCCGGTTTGGCACATAATGAGTCACAAGATCCGACAGGTAATCTGGAGCCAGACAGTTCAGGGCCTTAAAAACAAAAGCCAGGATTTTAAACTTGACTCTGAAGTTTACGGGTAGCCAGTGGAGCCGCGCCAGTACAGGTGTGATAGGGTCTCTTCTAGGGGTGTTTGTTAAAAACCTGGCTGCTGCTTTCTGTACGACCTGAAGCCTGTTAAGAGTGGAGGCACGTAAACCAATTGAAATGGAATTTGCATAATCCAGTCGGGAGATGATAAAAGCATGAATTACAGATTCCAGGTGTGCTCGTTTCAGGATCGGTTTTAAACGAACTAGTCTGCGCAGCTGATAAAAATACGATCTGACCACTGCATTAATCTGAGGGCCCATGGAAAAGTGTGTATCCAGTTTCACCCCCAGGTTGGTAACACACTGCTTGAGGTCATATGGGAGAGTGGCCAAATGGAAGATAAGTGTGTGGTTTTGTTAGGGGTCATCAGGAGTGCCTCAGACTTAGAATAATTTAGCTGAAGGAAATTGTTGGCAAGCCAAACCCTCACTTCAGCCAAACATTGGTCCAGAAGAGAGAGGGAGCCTGGTTTGTTCAAAGCCAGGTAGATCTGGCTATCGCCTGCATAAATGTGATAAACCCAGGCCATAATTCCTGAGGATGAAACCCAGGGGGAGGATGTAGATTGAAAACAGGATAAGCCCAAGCACAGATCCCTGCGGGACTCCCCATGGAAGTGGAAGGAATGTAGAGGAACAACTACCCAACAATTATCCAACTGAACCTTGAAAACTCTGTTTGACAGGTATGAGCAGAACCACTGAAGTGAGGTACCCCTAAGCCCTACCCATGACTCATGTCTATCCAGCAAAATATCGTGGTCAACGGTATCAAATGCTGCAGAAAGATCTAATAATAGGAGCAAAACAGGCGACCCAGAGTCAGAAGCCACCAGGATGTCATTGGTCACGCGAAGAAGGGCTGATTCAGTACTGTGAAGTGGCCTAAACCCAGACTGGAACACATCAACTAGAGAAAATCTATTCATGTGTGCTGTGATCTGTGAATAAACAATCTTTTCAAGGACCTTAGACAAAAACGGTAATTTAGAGATTGGCCAAAAGTTTGCAAAGTTTGAGTTGTCTAAACCAGGTTTTTTTTTAATTGGTTGCACAACCGCCTTTTTAAAAGAAGTAGGAAACACCCCAGTAGCCAAGCTAGAGTTAAAAATGTCTAAGATGGCGGGGCTCAAAATAAGGATGATATCACCCACCATCCACGAGGGGAGAGGGACCTCAGAAGAACCTGCTGGTTTCATATTTCCAATCAGATCTGACAATTCACTAATAGCTATGGGAGTAGTTACAGAATGAGGGAGGTTCTGGTGGTACATCAGGACAGCCAGATCCTGGTTGCACAAGACTATCCCTAATGTCCCGGACTTTGTGAAGAAAGAAGGTCTGGAGCTCAGCACACAATGACACAGAGGGATCAACACTACCAGGTTCAGTTATTGACAAGATGGAGTTGACAGTGCTATAAAGTTTATGCTGATCACCCTGATGCTGAGAGATTATGCATGCAAAGTATTTGTTCCTGGCTGATCTAACACTTCTCTGATACAGGTCAAGGGCATCCATCAGAAGCTGCTGTGAGATTAGTAGCTTGTCCTTTTTCAACCTTCTTTCCAGCGCCCTACAACGCCGCCTGAGGCTGCGTGTTTCATTGTTCAGCCAAGGATCAGAGGTGGTTTTCTTCCGTTTAAGTTGAAGGGGAGCGACTGAGTCCAGGGCAACAGAACAAGTCAAATTAAAAGAATTTAAAAGCCCATCGACATCCGTGGTGATCCCAGATGAGGAAGGATTAGATAATTCAACCTCCAGGATGGACAGAAGTGAGGCAGTCGTGGAGGGAGAGATGTGCCTTGAGTAGCGAGAAGCCTGCCTTCTCACCAAAGGCAACATGGCAGAGATGTTAAAAACAACTGAAAAATGGTCTGAGAAACAGACAGGGTGAACAACCAAGTCCTGCACCTGCAGTCCAAATGATAAAACTAAATCCAGTGTGTGAGAGTGCTCATGAGTAGAAACATTGACCAGTTGCTGGAGGCCAAATGAAACCAGAACATCTGAGAAATCTCTCACCAGAGGATTCGACAAACAACAAACGCGAATATTAAAATCACCAAGGATAATACCTTGGTCATACCTGGGGAGATATTCAGCTAAAAGGTCAGAAAAGTCTGTAATAAAAGCAGAGTTATATTTTGGTGGTTGGTAACACAGAATAAAAAGAATAGGAGGGGAGAGACTGAGTTCAAAAACAGAGACCTCGAAGCTGGTGGGAGGTGATGAGCCCCGGGAGGCGCTTGAGGGGGAGGGAGGATGAGTACATAGTCAATAGCCCCCACCTCGACCCGACAGTCTGGGCTCATTCACAACAGAACAATTTGACGGACAAAGTTCAGCAAGTGTCGCTGACTCACCCGGTGGGACCCACGTCTCTGTCATGCAGAACAAAGTTAATCCATTATCGATTAAAAAAATCCTTTAAAAGCACTGTTTTATTCCCCAGCAAACGAACATTTAGTAGAGCAATCCTAAGAGAAGACGAGGAAGTTGAGGACAAACAAGGGCGAGGACGCTCTTTGCCGGACCTCACAGGATAGGTTAGATTCCTCCAGTTCACCCCGCCAATACGACGCCTCCGTTTGGATCCCCAGCTGACAGATCGCTGTCATGCCTGTGGAGAATCTGGATGTTGTGTTCTGAGGAATCATCAGGGAACCAGACCCAAACCCGAGAAAAAACGTTGCCACTGGACTGGCACATCTGGGAAGCTCGGAGCTGGACATGAGCGCCACTACGCCTGCCGCGTCGCCGCCGCTTCCACCGCGGCCCCACCAGGCCACAGGCGGAGGAGAGGAGGAAGGGCGGAACTCCATCACACAGGTTCCCAAACGATTGCTTGAATGAGGCATAGTGAAATTGGAGAGACTCGAACCTCTGCCGGAGATCCAGAAGAGTAGCTCGGTCATAGGTGAGGGTGGGACAGGAATCAGCCACTGGGAGACTCAAAAACAGTGACAAAAGTGCAAAAAGTACAAACGGCAAACGGTAAACCAGACGGCAAGCCACAACAAACGGCGCCATCTTTGTATGTAACATATTGGCTTCCTGACCAATATCTTGTGTTTGAGATTCAAATTATAGAAACGATTCTTGTTTGGTAGTCTTAAAACAAACCATTTCAATGAGGACAGCCAAAGTAGTATGGACCCTAAAAACCTGAGAGTGACTCAAACACAAGTCAAGATTATAAGGAACACTCTGCATGTATGCATGCACACACACACACACACACACACACACACACACACAGAGAAAGAAAGAGAGAGAGAGACTTGTGTTTTCATTGCCTGACACCAGAACCACTGAGAAGGCTGCTGACCTTTGCAGAGAGCCGTGTGGGAAATGGGTAACACTGCGGTCATGTTTACTGACATTGTATTAAATCACCATCTCTGAGTCCACTGCTTTTCGTTATGCTTGGGGGGGGGGACGACTGCACTGAACCGCTCTCACGCTGTCATTGTAGAAAAGGGCAAGTGTGTGCTTTTTACCTTAATAATCAATAAAGTGTACATTCTGGGTGTTTCACTGGCTGCCTCACGCCTGTAAACACACAGTCCTGAATGCCTCACAGCTGTCTCGGATGAGGTTTATTACTTTCTCCTGCAGCTTTAGCCGACGTGGGTGGACGTGTTGGGTGATATGCATAAAGAAATGAATTTAATGTCCTACATTTATAAAACTGTGTGTCCTCCATTGCAGCGCTGAGCTTTGTTCTGTCTGTGCTGGCAAATCAGGCAAGGGCATATTTTTATTTATGCGAACAGTTATAATTGAGACTTTGATGGGACCGATGCTGATGATCACAGCTAATATTTAGACCAGGAACGCATTGTTTGAAACATCTTTGAAAATATGCTTGAAGGGATTGTGGGAGAAGCAAGAGGATTATGATAAAAAAAAAAAAACCCCAGCTTCAACTGTGAGAACTAGCACATGGTTCATGTTTGAGATCAGCCAGTGAAACGTGGGAATGTGTTGGTGACAATATTCATACCTCACAGGTCTGCAAGCCCTGCTAAATACCGGACGCTATCAGCTAATCCTCTTATTACCTCAAAACTTCTACATTTCACGTGTTTTGGCCCAGCTTGTTTTAATTTGTGTAGAGCAAGAACCCCTTTTTCACAGAGCATTTTGTGTCAGGTAATTTGTTGACCGGGAACAACAACTTTCTGCACTTTCCACCTGTTGCCTGGCAACAGATATCAGATGAGAAACAGTCTCTTAGAGGGAAGCAAAAAAGAAAAAAAAAACCTGATGATTATTTTTCAAAATGTTGCTTTCAGGTTGTGATCGGTGCTTGCTCTTTTGTTAGGCTGCTATAAAAGGCCTTTAAATGAGAGAAGGCTCAGGCATGAAAATGTTAAAATGTATTAGTATGACAATCACATTGACGGTGGCATTAGTATCACCCCTAGTTACATAATATTCACACCCATCTTTAACAACATTTAACCTAACCCGGCCTTTCCACCGGACACATAAGTGCTGCATAACGTCTGTGAAATGTAGTATGCAGAAATTAGCCACCGATAGATGTATAGTGGCCGTTTCCACTGGCCACAAAGGAAAACTGAAGTTAAAAATTGCTTTCAAATATAGCTTTCAAATATATTTATTAATAAAAATTAAAAAAAAAACATGCATACAGAGTGTACCTTGCATTACTTCACCAAGACAGGCTGCCTGGCCCTGGACATTTTTCTGGGCCGCCCGATTGTTTTTTTTTTTTTCTTACAAAAATACCAAACTCTGACACATTTCACATGTTAGTTTGAATTACCGTAACTCTGCAGCAGTTTGTGCCATCAAGAAAATTCTAATGGTTTCAAAGAGCAAACGCTGCCTCCTTAGAGTGCGTCCAAACGCAGCAGCGATTCATTCCATCCCCAACTCATAAAAGAAAGAACCACAGTAGCCTTTGTTCAGAAAGAAACATTTTGCTTAAATAAAATACCACAATAGTGGGCACCAGAGGGAAACAAAGGCGAGGCTTCTTTTTAACATTTTAACCGTGTTTAATACGGGCCGTTTATACGTCACTCTCTACCAAACTACAAATACAAAATTAATCAAAAAGAAAAATATACATTTCTGTTCCAGCAAACGTATGTGCTGCGCTTGTCTAAAAAAATCTATGTTTTGGGCTTCTTCTGTGTTCGCAAATCAGTCCATGCGTCATGCGAATAAATCGTCCATCGTCTTTTTTGGACTGACAATTGGCGGTGGGAAAAATTATACATATCGCCCAACCCTACTGTTAACGACTAAACAATCGCACATCACCCCCCTCGCCCTCTGAAACAGGCAAACGAATGGAAACAAGATGGGGGGGAAAATCGGTTGTTAATATTGGCTCCGTTTAATTTATGAAACCGATACCAATATGTTGAAAATGACTAAAATCGGCTGATACTGATATTGATGCAGGTATATGGTCCATCCCTACTAAAAACAACACAACTTCTGCAGTTTGTGAGTATTTGTAGTTGGAAGCAAACTTGAAAGGAGAGCCAGTAAACACTGAAGAGGTCATTTGTGCAAACAAAAGATGCAGGCCCGTCGGCACAACAGAGGAGCAAGCCGTAGATGAAACAGCTGCCTTCTCTTTGGCGCCTGTTATTAAAAGAGACAACAATGCGCTTTTCTGGTGAAAAATATGCTGCCAGCCTTCCCCAGATGTCGCGACTAGCCCCAAAGCATCCGGGTCCTCACAGGCTCATCGGAGCGGGTTTTCCACAGTCGAAGGTTGAAGCCGGAAAAGGTAAACATGCTGGTTTTTCAGGCGAAAATTACTTTTATAAGCTGCATTTCTTTAAAGTTGTTAATATTATTTGTGTTATGTTGCTATTGTTTTAGTAATAGTGTTCAGTTTCTGAACGGTGAAGGTCCAAGTCAACAGCTTGGTAATTCCACTTGAGGCTTTTGTCATCATTTTTAAATTAGTCCTGGTAATACCGTACACCTTGGGAAAATGTGGAGGAAGCTAGACAGCGTTAAAATTTGGATACCGCCCAATAGGGCTGCAACAACGAATTGATAAAAATCGATGAAGAAATGCTTTGGCAACACATTTCTTTATTGATTCTTTGTGTTGTGCAACTTTCTTCATGTCACGCAACCTTTATGTAACAGTCAATGCGCGCAGCTCATCTGTAAGCGGCAGCAGAGCAGAGCGAGGCAGATCAGAGCGAGAGAGACATATGTGTCACATGTGCAATGATGAAAGCTCAGTGAGTGATTAACTATTTTTAGAAGTTGCACTCGTGCGACATCTTTTAAGTTACTTTTTTTCCTCCAGAACTTAATTGAACAAAGGTAAGTTGCTTGTCATTGTGTAGGGAATATTATTTTTACTGGTGCACAATGTGCTAATCTAGGTGCTGTGGAGGAAAACAGAAACCAGCAAAGGCACAAAGGCAGAAACGGTCCAAAGTTTGGGATCAAAAGTGCAACTATGGGCTGATTAGCTAATGCTAGCAGGTAGCAGGCTCACAATTAAGTGGGTTCCAATTAGGCCAGACAGGAAGTCAAACACCAGATCGGTGTAAAACATCTAAAAACTTTCTAAATAAAAGTCAGGTGTAGATTTCCAGTTGCTTAACCAGTAAAAACAATTAAGTGGTAAACAGAACAGAAAGTAAACCATGTTGCCGAAATCACGTGTAGTCTTGTGATTCTCCTGTGATTTGGGGACTTTGCAGCTGTAACGTCCAGAAAGGGTCATTTTTCACCTACATATTGACCTACATGCCACCGGTCATCTGCAGACATAATTCCATTCTCTAAAGTGGATTTTACATTCTACCAGCTGCATGGAATACTTTGGATGCTGCTTCAGATCTGAAACACACCTAGTGGGAATGGAGTTAGTGGGTTAAACATGTCTGTTACATTATGCACGGCTTATGCATACAGTGGTAAGCCAGGATTAGTCAAACAAACCCTGTGAAAATGCTAAGTGTAACTAGTTTTTATACCCTCTTGGTGGAAATATACATGTAATTGTTGGAAATAGAGCATTTTAATTGTTTGATTATTTTTTCCAAGTGTTTCAGTGGATAAAAAAGGATTACTTTTAAATTCCACAGAAAGTGAGACCAAAATTTAGCTTTAAAAATATTTTCCAACAATTGGTGTCTTATATGCAACAAAAAAACTGTCAGAAAACTAGGGCTGCACGATATTAGGAAAACCTGCGATATTCGATAACAATGATTAATAATGCGATAGCGATATTACTTGCGATAAATAAAAAATTAACCCAGGAACAAAAATAATCAAAAACAAAGAAATAAAAAAATTATAAAAATGAGAAAAGCAAAAGATGTGAGGAAGGGCAAAAAGAAAATGAACAAGAAAAGGCAATCAGTGGATCCCGGGAAAAGCAGAATCAGCAGGAAGAGCTGAACAAAGCTAACTCAGGTGTTTGTTAACCATCAAAATTAAGTGCTGTCCGCCTCGGGGGGCAGGCATCCAACCTATGAGAAACCACCCAATTGGCCAAATGGGTGAAGAGCTCCATTTGATTTGTTAATAAAAACATCATGCGTCCGTTTGATTGACAGAATGCTTTATGTGTAGCAAACATTTGAGCTGACCATTCATTACGATATTTATCTGCTCTTTGCGATATGCATGTTGTGCATGCTGATATCGCGATCAGGGGCGGAGCTTGATATGTGCAACATGTGCGGCTGAACAGGGCGGCAGTCTGCAGGGGGCGGCATTTGATTTCCTTTTTTTTTTTTTTTTCAAAAAAAAAAATTTTTTTTTTAGCATCAACCAATACATAAACAAAACATAGAAATCACATGTTCTTAATAATAATAGTGATGATAATAATAATATTTCTGTAATAAAAGCACAACAAAATGTAACCCATGTCAACTACTCCCTGTCACATGACCCACGTCAGTTGATGTGAGGTCCCTCTCCTGATTGGCTCCTTCCAAGTCGCGGCAACCATGAAAGCTGCTCCTGCCGTGGCTGTAAGCTTGTTGCTTGTAGAATGACGTTGGAAAACAAAGCGTTTTTCTCCCCTCAATTCATTTATACTCTCATTTTACCTCAGCGGTAAGTGTTCTTAACATCTACCAATAACACCCTTTTACTTGTCAGTGACCAGTCGATCGTTTTCGCTATAAAAAATGACCTTGTTCGGAGTTCCCACCACGAGCAGAACTCCGGTTCAAAAACGCTGTTTTTGAAACACTTTTATTTACTTAAGCACTTTAATGGGCTTAACTTGAAACCAAGAGCAATCGAATGATTATTGTTATGTGTTGCCTTGAATTCGGCTATGCTGTCTGTCAGACAGTTGTTTTCCTTTATTGTTGTTTTTGTATTTGTTTGTAGCAAACGCTACTGGAATGTATAGATTGAGCTGCGTAGCCAAGATGATTAATAATTGACCTGTTGTACATTCGTGATATATGTTTACCGGTAAACTGAATCGAACTTGATGTGCTAATGAACGTTTCTCTGGCCTACAGGTCAGGTTTTTTTCCCCATGTTGAACTGATCTTCTTCATATTGAAGTGGCGAGCTGGTAGGACCATTCTTTCTTTTTGGACTCGGGAAATGAGCTACGTATTATTTACCCCATGAAAAACGGAGTGGCAGCGGGCTGCTGGAGGTGGGAGGGGGGGTGGGGGGGTGGGGGGTGGGATCTCGCACAGGGCGCCATTTAGGCCAGCTCCGCCTCTGATCGCGATAATGATATATTTACAATATATTGTGTAGCCCTGCAGAAAACCTTAAGATATTTTACTCAGGATTAGGGCTGCTCAATTAATCGAATTTTAATCACGATTACGATCTGAGTTTTGAACGATTATAAAAAACATAACAAGCCGATTATTTGCTCCTCCCGCTTGCGCTGCCCTAAGTTGCAAATGAAGCGCTCCTCACAGTGTTGCCAACTTAGCGACTTTGACGCTATTTCTAGCAGCTTTTCAGACCCCCTTCTTGACTTTTTAATCCTAAAAGTACCTAGCGAACATCTCAGAAACATCTCTGGTAACCCTTAGCTACTTTCTGGATAACTGTCGTCGACATTTCCTGCAGGTTAGCTAAACACTCCGCCTGTGCTCCGGACCGTTCAGAACATTAGGAAAGGGAATGATGCAGTGATGTGTCGGTCGCTAAAGACAGCTCTCGGAGCCGGCTCCTTGTTGGATTAACCAGAGTGAGTGACACACACACCGCACCTGCGGTCTCCTGAGCAGCTAAAAACAGCTAAATGTGCGCGTGCGGCACGCTAAACACACGTGCAGCTTGCCCGATTGTGTGAGACCGGGGTGGGGGGGTGGGGGGTGCAGCTGTGGTCGGGACAATTATTACATTAACTGATGGGCCTGTAAATAAATAGTTTATAAATAAGGTAGAAATAAGTTCCTCACACTGATAACTAATCTCTCTGAGGACACAGTGCTACAGCACCTTGACACGACTCAATAAATGTTATGTAACATTTTGTGAACATCAGTTTATTTGCATTTATTTGTTATAAATGCCACTCTATAATTCTTGCTGTCAGTATTTGCAAGATATTGGTATTTGGGTCTGTACTGGTTAGACTTACATGAGTTAAACCAAGGTCTATAGCCCTTGGGTCATTGACTATGAGCTATAAGTATATTGGTCCTTTTATCCTGGGAATCAGGAGTTCTTTTAGTGATCATCTTGTTTCTTATTTTTGTCCTGATTGTGCCCTGAGCAGTTTTATGACTGAATAAAAACAAATAAAATCAACATAAATTGAAAAATCGTCCTAAATAATCGTGATCTCAATTTCAGTCACCATAATCGTGATTATTATTTTTGCCATAATCGAGCAGCCCTACTCAGGATTGCTTTAGATATTACTAATAGGATGCTGTGATTTACAGCATTGATCCAACATTTTGCCTTTTCTTCTCTAAATGCATCAACCTGCAAACCAATGTTCATAAAAACATTGATAATTTAATTCTTGTGTGGCTCTTGTCCCAAATAACCAAAGGCTTGGTGATGGTGTGAAGGTGCCTCGCGATTTATATCTTGAGGAGCTATATAAATTATTGTTTTCCTTTTTTCTTTTGGTGCAGGTGGCTACTAGGGTTGTCACGGTGTGAAAATTCAACCTCACGGTTATTGTGACCAAAATTATCACGGTTTTCGGTATTATCGCGATATTTTTTTAAACATGTTAAATTTTCAGGAAAGTAAATAAACCCTGTATATCAGGAAAATATTGTCCTCAGTTTGTGTCTAAATTTTGCCTACAATTTGTTATTTTGTAATTATGTTGTTTATTTGTTTACATATTTCCCCTTTAGTCTTTAAAATACCAATATTTGCCCATAACGTCTTATTTTTTGTCTGTTTGATGTCATCATATAAAAAATATTAGATCAGATGATACTCAGTACTCAAGTAGCCTTCTAATCAGATACTTTTTTACCCTTACTTAAGTAATAAACCCTATATCAGGAAAATATTGTCCTCGGTTTGTGTCCTTCCAGTGAGCTTTGCAGATGTGGGAAAATGTCATCAGGCAGTAATCATTGTTAAATCCATATTTATTCTCAGAGAGAGACCAACTCTTATCTGTCCCTGGGAGCCCCGTAATGCATAGCGTCATTTCAACATGGCGGTGTCCGCGACACTGTTTATATGCAGGTAGCGGCGCTGCGGCTGCTTTATATAGCGACTTGTTGCATTCTCCCGCAACCCAAATCCTCGCATCACGCATTTTAGCTAAAACGCTAACGTTAGCTTGCCTTGCGTTGACTGTAGAGTTGTGGGTGATGGTCAGGCAGATGTGTCATGAGATTTGAAGCGTTGCTGCCTTTCACAGACACTTTTTCTGCACGTGCTGCAAACAGGATAGCCGTCTTCTATCAACTCCCTTCTATCCAAAAAACGCCCGTACTTCCTACTTTGTCTCCTTTGAGGGATAATAAATGTCCTGCCGTCTCCTCCTTTGGCCATTATTTCAGCTTTAGCTTCAAGAAAGTTTTGGTCGTAAACAACAAAATGCGCATGTGCCGCCGGCAACTTCAGCAGATGATACGGTGGTTGGTAAGGGTCACCGCGCCTACACCGCAGCCACGGTAATCCACAGAGATAATTTTTTTTTAAAGCACGACGATTTTTATTATTGTCAACTTTTTTACCGGGGTTTACCGCTACACCGGAAACCGTGACAACCCTAGTCACTAGGGTTGTCACGGTAACCGGTATAGCGGTAAACCCCGGTAAAAAAGTTGACAATAAAAATAACCGTCCAGTTTTTAAAAAACTAAATTATCTCGGTGGGTTTACCGTGGCCGCGGTTTCGGCGCGATGACCCTTACCAGCCACCGTCGCTTCAGCTGAAGTTCCCGCGGCGCGCACACGCACTTTTTAATTTGCAACGGCACCAAAACTTTGAAGCTGAAATAATGGCCGAAGGAGGAGACGGCTGCGCCCAGGACATCCATCAGCTCTCAAAGACGACTAAATCGGAAGTATGGGCATATTTTGGATTTCTGAAAAATGCTGAGGGACAGTTAATAGAAGACTGCTATCCCGTTTGCAGAACGTGCAGGAAACAAGTGTCTGCAGAAGGCAGCAACACTTCGAATCTAATGGCACATCTGCGTGACCATCACCCACGTCTCTACAGCCAGTGCAAGGTAAGTCAACATGAGCATTTTAGCTTAAATGCATGACGTGAGGACTTTTGGTTGAGGGAGAATGCAACGAGTCACTATATACTGCAGCCGCAGCGTCCTCTGCCAGCAGTTAAACCGTGTCACGGACACCCTGTTGCTGAATGAAGCATCTTATTTGTTGATGATGAAGAGAAATATACAATTAGTTCCTTGTCATTGATTTGTTTACTTATTCAATGCCATTTATACTTGAACATTTGGATTTGATTACATAGTGTAGTAGTTATTTTAGTAATTTGTTTAAAGTGGCTATTTATTTTAAATACATATTTTTTTAAGGTTGACTTCAAGTCAAGTGTGGACTGGAGTTTTAGATTTTCATTTTGATAATGAAGAAAACAAGTATATGAGAAAACAAGTGGTGTTTCTTTGATTTGTTTACATATTGTTTATGTTTCGAATGTTTGGATTTGTATAATTTAAACCTGCACTGACTACTGTAACATGTTCCAGAAAAAGAAGCTATTTGTTCCTTTACTTGTGAAAAGTTGCACTTTTGCTAAGGCTTTGTGTTATTTTAGGTTTAATAAACAATATTAAACCTTTTCTAAACTATTTCAGTTTGTGTAGAACAGGACTATCAATGCTTTCTGAACATATGCAACACCGTTTAATAAATACTGCGATAATACCGAAAACCGTGATAATTTTGGTCACAATAACCGTGAGGTTAAATTTTCATACCGTGACAACCCTACTAGTGACTACCAACCACAGGGTTGTTGGTTCAATTCTATATTCGCCACCATAATCTGAGAAAAGTCTTGCTCAAGCATTATAAAAATACATTCATTAAATCTCACTTATTTACAATTTCTAAACTAAATTTACAAACTGTTCTTGCCAAAAAAAAGTATTAAATTAAACCAAACTCTAGACTTCCTGTTCTTCTCTGTAGCTGCTTCTGTTGTGAAATGGTGCTACATAAATCAAGAAACATATCTTGATATAGTTTA
The DNA here is from genome assembly GCF_043380555.1 of Nothobranchius furzeri. Classification (NCBI taxonomy): domain Eukaryota; kingdom Metazoa; phylum Chordata; class Actinopteri; order Cyprinodontiformes; family Nothobranchiidae; genus Nothobranchius; species Nothobranchius furzeri. The sequence continues at coordinate 58,197,586 of NC_091742.1, forward strand.
AACAGAAATAAGAAAATGTTCCACAGTTCCTGTACCATTTATTACAGATGAAAAGGTTATGAGCTAGAAGTTGCCATGGCGGTTGTTCCTACACTTAGTCATGTGTATGTGCTTTTTGAAGGCCACAATTAACTTTGAAGGTCATCACAATAATGTACAGTCTTCTCTGCTTGTGTGAAACAGAAGGCACCGACCTCACGCTGGGCACATCTGGATTTCATCCTGCAGATTATAATCTTAGTTGCTCATTTATTATACAGCAGGCGCTAAATTACATGTTTTCTAACAGCAAATAAGAGACTAAACATGTGACAAAGTGAAATAATGAACAACGATTATTATTACTACTAAAAAAAATAAACTATTAATACACATTTAGACAGATGGAAAGCTCAGTAATGCTGGATGGGCTGTTTGTGCACATTTTCCACATGTTTCTTAAATACATGAAATATTTTGTTAACAGTGGTAATCATGATTGACAATTAAGAGTGCGCCATCCCATCTGTCAGTACAGCAGATGTCATCGGCGATGTCTGCGTGACACGACAAAATGTGAACACCGTGTGACCGGATTTAACACGGCCTTTTGAGGCAACGATCAATAGCTCTGGGATGAAAACAGATGCAAATAGATGGAGATCCTGCTCTCATTAGGTTGTGTCAGTGCTACAATTAAAGAGGGGGCACGGAGCAGGTCACCCAAGGCTTTAAGCATGAGGATGGCTCTGGAAACGCTTAGACTTGAGTGGTCTGGAGCTACATGTGGCTCTTTACCCCTCCGAAGTGGCTCACAGTAGCTTTGGCCACGTTGGTGTGAACCTGAGGCGAATATTAGTTGTTCCCATCCTGATTTTCTACAGAACATTTGTTGATTTTCCACAACAGAATGACACAAGTAGCTTAAGCTGCCTGGAGGAACTAGCAACATTGGTAGCTCACTTCCTATTTTTTTATTTATGTCATTTCTGTCCAAAATGACCCAAATATTAAGATTTCCTTGTACATTTCTGAGACAAAAGCAGAAGTTGTGATCGTCACTTATCGCTAGGTTTTAAAGGTAACATAAAGCAAATTTATTCTTCTAATGATGAGTATATTTTTAACACAGACCTAGCTGGGCTGCTAGCTTAAGTGATTTCATTAAAAGCTATTTTTAGGACATTGAAGTCACAAATAATGTCTTATGTTTCAACTGATAGGTGTTATGGGGTTAGAGGTAGGGTAAGATGGAATAGATCTTTTGAAAGATGTAGTTAATTATTACCTTACCTGTTTTAGATAGTTCAATTGGAACTATATGTAGCTGGAATTGTTTTAGGACACTGCAACTGGTGCCCTAGGGGCTAGCTGTCGGGTTAGGCCCAGTTCATACAGAGGGAATTTTAAACAGTCGGAAGATTTTAAAAGTATGAATGACACGTGGTAATTAAAAATCCTGGATATACCAGTTTTGGCACTACACTGTGGTGTGTGGCAACTCTGCAAATACTATACACAAAGCACTTTCACAGACAGGTGGCACGTTTGTTTGTCCTCGAAACTCAGACCAAGTTACTCCTACATGTTTAAAAGACCAGAGTTATTATGATCAGCCTGGAAGGTTCTTCCGAGTGGACCAGACTGCTCTTAGCACACTACACATGGCGGGAACATCTGATATTATGTTTGGAGTCATTACAGTATTGTCATCGTTACAACTGTCGAAAGGGGAGGATCAGGTCAAAAATCTGCACGATTATCGTGTTGTGTGAACCAGGCCTTGACTGTCTGAACAGACTTAATCTCTGTTTTTCCAAACTGAGGTTATTCAAAGAGGTAAGATTTTAACTGTGTAACATTCAAGGTTTCTGAACTTTATTTATAATGTTCAACTTAACAAAATAGTGAACTATTTTGCAAGAAAATTTCTATTTCTTGTAGCTATTATTAATAACAATAATAATAATAACAATAATAAAAATATGCCATATACTGTAAGACTCGAGTTTCTGTGGTTCCATAGAAATTTTAATATGTATAACAGATGGTTAAATATGTTTTTTTTTTTCAGTCATAAAGATGACAGACTCCCTGGTCCTATCCGTTACCAGGAACCTGATGCACATTACAGTTTCTGCAAAAAACAAGGTTTTTCATCACATTCTGCCAAATTAAAGTTAACAACCCCGCTCTTAAAGAGAGGATGCAGCTTGCATTCCCGTCATGTTATGCATTCCACGGCAATGTAGAGCACAGCAGATGAGGGGAAAAGAAAAGAAAAACAAATGCATCACTCTCCATCACTGACTGCGCAGGGCTTTCCTCGGCTTTCCCAGAGAAAACCACCGGGGACCCGAGAGAGCGAGAGGGAAGACGGGGGTAATCCTGCACATGTGTTTAAAAAACAAGAATAAACACACACCAGGTGTGTGTTAGTCTTACCTGTTGTGGCTACATTTGCAGCATCAGTCGACGGGCTCGAATGATCATTCGAGTAGGAGCACTCCGAGCCCAGTACCGCATAGATGACGAGTCCACGTAGCAATACATTCACTACCATGTAACTCATGGTGGAAAAATCTGGTGGAAATGTGGGAATTCGTATCCTTAGTGTGAGGGATTATTCCAGTAGGACGGTTGAAAAAATGATTAAGGTGTCAAAATTACACCAGCCTTAAAAATATCCAGAATAATACTGTCTTCTTGTGCGAACCGTGTAACACCTGCGTATTACTAAATATTAGTAAATAAAGCTAGCTTACGTGCTATAAAAACTAGTAGCTTCTGATGGTTTTCCAGGCTGCTTCAGAGGGGCTAACAGACAAGCACCCCATGTCTAATGTCAAACATCTAAAAATATTAATATTGTAAAAAAAAAACAGGACCGGGTTTTAGGAGCTACTGCGAAGCACATGCAGCTACTCCAGAGGAATTCCGTCCAAAACAAACACAAAAACAAAAATATGTAGTAATAAAACGACGTTTTTACTTAAACCCGCGGATATCCGTGAGCTACCAAAATAATAATCCGTAAACTGTGAGTTGGTACTTCCACGGACAGTAGTAAACTGCACATTCCGCCTCTTCACATGAAAGTAGAAAATCCCATGGTGGTTAGCGAAAATGTGTCTCCTTCTTCTCCTCCTCCGACCTGACATCCGCCTACCTCCTCCGAGGGAAGTTTTTTGAGTCAGCTTTTCATGGCTCCGCCGTGATACTGTATCCTCCTGTTATATCAGCTGCTTGCCGGCTGATGGGGACCAGTAGACGGAGAAAAAAAAGGAGGCAGAGCAAGGCGGAAGTTCAGTATGCAAAACGGGTTTGACGCGAGGCGGAGGTTGAGGAGGGGTGACTCTAATTTAGCTCCAACTTCCGTCGCGTGCGGGACAGTGACTTGAGGTTTTTTTCCAGAGCAATCCAGCGGAGTAAATTTCCTCCCGGTTGCCCCCCCACCCTCCTTTACTCTTCCTCGGAGTTCATGCGGAAGGCAGAGGGACAGGACGACTCACCTCACCGGCGGCAGGTGTTTAAGAGCCAAATCTCAAGAACCCTCCAGAAACAGCCTCCCACGTTTCTCCTCCCGCCGGAGGATGAGCTTGACAGCGGCTTCTTTGGTCCTCCCCGGGTCCCCCTGTACCACATTGGTCAGTACGTCCCAGTTTTTCCTCCTTGGCGGAGCGCTCCCATTGGCTGGGCCATCCCAACATGGCAGAATCTGATTGGCTGCCTCTGAAGATGCTCGGCGCCACAGTCAGAGTAAAAATGACTTTCTGTCTTGAGCCCATGGAAGGAAAACCAACATTTATTGTTTTATTTTCCTCCTTCAAAGTTCTCTAAGTAGGCATGTCCAAACTACGGCCCCTGGGGGCCATTTGCAACCCTCTGAATATTTTTGTGCGGCCCCCAACTGCATCTCTCCAGCACTTTCAAACATTTTATGTTTAATTAATTACTTACCTCGTTTTGTGCGTAAGTAAGCTTTATAAATGAGGCCCCAGTTCATTAATACGTTAATTATTATTAATTAGAAAAAAGATATTGTGTTAACACAAATTCACACATTTGACCATAGATTCTATTTAAAGCAAGGAACCTTTGTCAGCGCACGGTTTCTTGGCACACCAATTACACAGATGTACACAACAAAGCCCTGCTCTAACAACAAAGACAATGGAATAATTTGAACAAAGTGCCCTGCAAGGACATATGCAGTGTTTGAGAAAATTAGTTGACTTGATTAATCAGTACATTTGCAGTGGTCTCTAGTAGGAATAAATGCCTGTTGCACTCTGGGTTCAAAAAGCCTTAATGTGCCTGTTTCAGTATGTAGAAGATCGCCAGATCAGAGGAGAGCTTCAGATGACAGAATTTGGAGTCTTACTTCCTGATATTTGGAAATCTCACCGCTGATTTGCTAACAGCGATGCAACTCTACCACCAACTCTGTATAATTTGCAACGCTGATGTTTTATCTCCACAAATAACACAAGCCTGAAAGAGTTCTGCTGTGTGGTGAGGTTGCTAATGCTAACAGTTAGCTTCTAGTAGTCAGGATGATTTTTTGCTGTTTCCTGGACACTAAACCAACAACAGTGAGTCAAGATGGGTGAGTGACAGTGTGCCGTAGATCTGTGAGGATTTTCTAATCCCAGAGTTTCATCGTCCATTTTCTATCAGAAGCTAATGCAGTAGATAGGTGTAGGAGACTATTTTCATGTTCAGCCTGCATGAAAAACTCAAGTGTCTGATTATAATGAGAATTAACCATTACTATTTTGTTTTTCAGCGAACCACTCTTTTAAATTGTAAAAATACAAAAGAAATAAAAACTTCCTGGCCAGATATTTGTCCGAGACCACCTGGACTCTGCTGCTGCAGTGCTCTTTTATTGAACTGGGAGCTTTTGAAATGCTGTACAAACAGGTACGCTAAATTCTTAATATTTCAACATTTGTGCAGCAATGAAAACACCAGAAAAAAATGAGGTTTTGCTCATAACAGTAGTTTATTAGTCAAGCAGCTGGAAAATGCTGCAGCTCCTTTCTCTCACTACTCTGAAAACATTCAGTCACAAACGTGTCTCTTAAAGGAACAGTAAAGCCCTTACATTTTTCCGATCATTGTCTAAACAATTCTGTTGGTTTATTGTATTTTCTGAGCAGCGTGTCTGTTGGTAGAAAATGGTTTGCATTTAGCCAAAAATCACATTGATTTTTATTTTCATCATTTCCACTGCTTGTGTGTGGCTCAAAAATGTTCGTGAACACTCTTATTATTGTTTAAAGACATTATCAAAATGTCTTTGAAATTGTTACAGTTCTTTTAGATCTGTCCTATATTATGCTCTCAGTTGAAATACAATTTAAAAGCACATTTTCAGAAATTAAGAGCTTGAGTTCACAATATCATGTCTGTAGTGTCCTGTTGCAGAGTGTAGCAACTCTGAGTAAACACCAAGCTAAACCTTTGTCAAACAATACAGGAGTCAGAGTAGAGTTGACTTTTTACTCTTAGAACCTTCATTTGACAAGCGGTGAAAACTGTAATTGAAAAGAAATACAGAATAGAATAAATGATCATGTTTACATAAATATTGCCTCACAAACTAACTCAAAATATGACTTTACATAATTGTATTAGCCTGAGCAAAGAAAATGACCATCAAACAAATACCTCTTTTAACATGTACAAATCAATCATTGTGAAATACAAATAAAATAGTTCTGTTTTTTAACAACTACAGCCATTTATGCTTTTTTAACATCTTCATCATGGAGTTTAAACACTTACGGCGTTGCCTGAACAATATTCCCAAGTGGATGGCTGTGGATAAGCCTCAGAGCATGACCGCATGACACTCTCACTCTCAGAGCAGCCAAGAAGAGGAAGTAAACAGGAAATCAACCAATGCATGTAACCCAGCAGGAAGTGAGGTCATTAATAAGTTCACCTTCAAAATAAAATCTTCCCATTTAACATTTTTAACCTCTTCACTGTTCTTTGTAACTTAAAAGCATATAAATGGATAACTTTAAATGAAACATACAATATAAATGACATAAATGCCTTTTGAGGCGTCACACTCCCCGCCTGGCCTATGTGAGGTCACTGTGAATGTGAATGGGTACAAATGACTGTCCTTAAATTAGTCCTTAGGCAGAAGTAGAACCACTTCCGCAACTGGCCTCAAGAAAGTTCTAGCATCACCTTGGTCGGCTGTTTTGAGCTCAACCTTCCTCACATGTCCATCCTTCCCAGGAAAGGTTGCCCTAACCACAGCCAAGGGCCAGCAGTTGCGGACAGTCTGTTTGTCTCTGAGGAGAACCAAATCCCCAACTTGAAGGTTTCTGCGTGGCACTGTCCATTTTTGTCTTTGCTGTAGAGATGGTAAGTATTCTCGGCTCCAACGGGCCCAAAACTGGTTAGCGAGCGCTTGAACTTGCCTCCATTGTTTCGTGAAGAGGTCCTTGTCAATGAAATCTCCAGGAGGAGGTGGAACTCCTGATTTTTGTGTGAGGAGCATAGCCGGTGAAAGAATAAAAGGTTGGTGTGGGTCCGTAGACACAGGTAGGAGTGGACGTGCATTGATGATGGCTGTGATTTCTGCCATTAGCGTTGACAGTACTTCGTGAGTTAGGTGACTCTTCTGCTGCAAAAGCATTGAATCAAGGATCCTCCTAGCAACACCTATCATCCGTTCCCATGAACCTCCCATGTGGGAAGCATGTGGAGGTCCGAAGTTCCAGGTACATCCTTGCTTGCCAAGGTACCTCTGTACAGTATTGTCCATCTCCAGCTCCTTGCTAGCTCCAATGAAGTTGGTCCCGCAATCAGAATAGAGTTGCATTGCAGGGCCCCTGAGAGCAAAGAAACGTCTAAGAGCGTTTATACAGCTGGATGCGTCCATAGACTCAATCAACTCAATGTGGACAGCCCTTGAACTCAAACAACTAAACATCATGGCCCACCGTTTGCTCTCTGCCTGTCCTCCTCTGGTGCATCTGGTTACAACAGACCAAGGTCCAAAGACGTCTAGCCCAACATATGTGAATGGAGGGCAAACTTTGAGACGTTCCGGCGGTAAGTCAGCCATGCGTTGTTCTTCCAGTCTCCCACGCAGCCTCCGGCACATTACGCATTTGTGGAGGACTGAATTGATCAGTCGCTTACCACCCAAAATCCACAGTCCAGCTGCCCTTACTGCACCCTCAGTGAGATGTCGACCCTGATGTCTCACTTGCTCATGGTGATGTCGCACAAGCAGTAAGGAAATGTGACTGTCTTTGGGAAGGATTACTGGGTTCTTTTCTTCACATGTGAGTTGAGAATGTTTCAGTCTGCCTCCAACACAAATGAGGTTACTCTCCAAAGTTGGACTGAGTTTATGCAAAGGGCTGTTTGTGGGCACCGCTTTGTTTACTTGGAGAGCTGACCGTTCCTTGGCAAAGGCCGGCCTTTGTGCTGCTTGCAAAATGACACATTTTGCTTGAGCTATTTCATCCACATTACGAGGTAAGTGACACATATGCCATCCTGTACACCTGTTGTTCTGGTTTGACTGTTTGTGAGATCTTGCCATATGGATAAGAAATGCCACTGCTCGCAGTAGAGATGTAAAGGTTGAGAAACGATGAAAACGGTCAGGGTTAAGTACAGGTTCCTCCAGCTGAGTAGTGTAGGTGTGTACCTGTGGTCGAATCTCTGAGTCATTGCCTGGGTCAATGAGCTCAAACTTCTCACCAGTTTGTGCTGTTTCTGCAGATAACTGATGCAGGAATGAAGGTCCAGTGAACCACGAACTTTGTGCAAGATGGGATGCAGGTAAAGATCTGGATGCATGGTCTGCAGGGTTTTCGTCCGTGCGTACATAATGCCATTGTTCTGGTCTGGAAGACTGCCGGATACGTTGAACTCTGTTGTGGACATAAGTGTAGAAGCGTTTTGTTGTATTATAAATGTACCCCAGCACAACCTTACTGTCCGTGTAGAACCTGACAGCATCCAATTTCAGATCCAGCTCCTCTCGGATAAGATCCGCCATTTCTACTGCAAGGACAGCAGCGCAGAGTTCGAGCCTCGGGATGGTGGGTTCAGACTGGGGTGCTAATTTGGCTTTGCCCATAACAAATCCTACCTCCACTTTGCCATCCTCCTGACTGGCTCTCAAGTAGGCGATGGCCCCAATGGCCATGGTCGAGGCATCCGAGAATACACACAACTCTGTGTGCACAGCTTTGGTGAGTGAGGCTGATGCATATGCACGTGGCACATGAAGCTCCTTTAGGACTTGAAGAGAATCTCTCCAGGTTTCCCATTTCTTCAGCTTGTCTTCTGGGAGAGGTATATCCCAGTCATTCAACTCCGAAGTAAGTTCCCTAAGAAGGGCTCGTCCCTCGATTGTGACAGGTGCCAACATACCCATAGGATCAAAAACACTGTTGACAGTGGAGAGGACACCACGTCGGGTGAAAGGTTTGATAATAGCTGATGCAGAGAATGTGAATGTATCTAATTCAATCTCCCACAGCAAGCCCAAGCTGCGCTGCATAGGTGGTGTCTCGCCACTCAAATCCAGATCTTTGATGAGTGGGACACAATCTTCTGGTGGGAAAGCTCCAGTGACTGCTGGACCGTTTGACACAAACTTGTGCAAGCGCAGGTTTGATTCAGCAAGTGAAGCCTGAGTTCGTTGGAGAAGGTTGATAGCTTCCACTTCAGATGGGAGAGACACCAAGCCATCATCAACATAAAAGTGCCTTTCCACAAACTTCACCGTGTCAGTACCATACTTCTCTGCACCTTCGGCAATGGCTCTTCGCAGACCATAGATAGCCACAGCTGGGGATGGTGAGTTGCCGAAAACGTGGACCTTCATTCGGTAGTCGATAACTGCCTTTTTGGGGTTGTTGTCCTCATGCCACAAAAACCGGAGGAAGTTGCGGTGATTTCCATGAACCAGAAAACAGTGAAACATTTGTTGAATGTCAGCGAGGATTGCTACTCTCTCTTTTCGGAAGCGTAGAAGGACACCCAAGAGAGAATTGTTGAGGTCGGGTCCAGTCAGAAGCACATCGTTGAGTGAGACCCCACAGTACTGAGCGCTGGAATCGAAAACCACCCTGATTTGGTTGGGCTTTTGTGGGTGGTATACCCCAAATGATGGAAGAAACCAGCACTCTTCATCTTCCCTCAAAGGTGGTGCCACCTCTGCATGACCATTGGCAATGATCCTCTCCATGAATGCCACATATTGTTTCTGCATCTCAGGTTTCCTCCTGAATTGGCATTGCAAGGATTCAAACCTCTTAACCGCATGTTCTTTATTATTCGGCAAACGTCGCCGTGGCTCCTTGAACGGCAATGGAGCCACCCAACTGCCGGTGTCATCTCTGTAGACATTTCTGTCCATGATCTCTAGGAAGAGAATATCTTCTATTGATGGGGCAGGTTTGTTATCATGTTCAGTTTGGTTAAACACTGTGTGCCCTAGCAACCTCTCTGGTGTTTTGTTGGGCTTGCTGAAGCTTGGTTGTGTTTCTTTGACATGCATGACACTCGCACAGGGCTGAAATATGGAATGGCGACCACTGTCTAGCACATGGGTCTTGAATGTGTCAACCGTTGGCTTATGCACGTTACCTAGACACACCTCCCCTATCACCACCCAGCCCAGATCGAGACGTTGTGCAAAGGGAGCGTTATGTGGCCCATTAACTTGCTGCCTGACCTTGTGTGCTCTGAGCACGTCTCTTCCGAGGAGCAGGAGTATCTCTGCTTCTGGGTCCATATCGGGAATGTACTTGGCTATATGGTGGAGATGTGGCTGATGCAAAGCTGCACCTGGTGTTGGGATTTCAGCTCTGCTGTTGGGAATTTCAGAACACTCAAGGAGTGCTGGAAGAGGTATGAGAACTTTGCCATCCAATGACTCTATCTGGAACCCTTCTGCCTTCCTGCCGTAAGTTTCGATGATGCCGGAGCATGTTCTGAGATGGTATAAGAGTGGTTTGTTCTCAACACCAAACAGCTCAAAGAACTCTGGCCTGGCTAAAGAGCGATTGCTCTGATCATCCAGGATTACATAAGCTTTTATTGCTTTCTGTTTTGAACGTTTGGGGTAGACCTTTGCAAGGCAGATCTTAGAACAAGAACGACCCCACTGGCCAGGGCCACAAACCTCTGTACAGCTGGTTGTAACATCGGCCACACCAGAATGATCTTCTCTCTCCCCGCCGTTCTCTTGTGGCGGTGGAGGAGCTTTAGTAAATTGAGGTTGTGAGCCAGGGTGCATGGCTGTATCATGATGGATACTTTCACAAACTAAGCATTTCACGGAAGAGTTGCAGTCTTTAGCAACATGTGAAGTTGAAGAACAACACTTGAAGCATACTCCTTTCTGTTTTAGAAAGGCCTTCCTATCCTCAATGGGCTTGTTTCTAAATGTCCTACATTTTTTAAGCGGATGAGGTTTATTGTGCAACGGGCAGTTCTGACTAGGGTCGTTGTTGAATGTAGAAACATCTGTTTTGTGGACTGTGATAGACTTGGTGGTGTTAAAGCTCTTTACTGGTAATCTTTCGGGTTTCGTGGAGTTTGCATCGTTGCCTTGCCGAATAAAGCTAGGGTCATTTCGTTTCTTTGCCTCATGACACACAAAGTCACAAAAGTAACTAAATGGAGGGAAGCGACCGTTGTTCTCCTCTTTGAAACCCGACCCAGATGACACCCACTTCTCTTGGAGCCCATATGGAAGCTTGTCTACTATGGGTCCAATACCTCTTGAGGTGTCTAGATACGTCAGCCCGGTGAGAAATCCATCCTCCTTGGCGCCTTGTATCTCCGTGAGCAAATCTCCAAGTTCACGTAATCTGACGTGATCCTTGGCCGTAATTTTTGGAAAACTGTCGAGTCTCTGGAACAATGACTGCTCAATTATCTCAGGGGCACCATAGCAGTCATTCAACCTCTCCCATGCCTTGTGGAGAGACAAACTTGCATTGTTCACGTACACTGAACGTATGCACCTTATTTGTTGGCCAGACTCTTTCCCTAACCATTTGGTCATGAGGTCTAATTCTTGTGTTTCTGTAAGTTGAACTTCAGCCACAGCATTAATGAATGAGGACCGCCATGCACGATAATTCTCTGGCTTATCGTCAAATTGGTACAGTCCTGAGGCAACAAGATCACGTCGCGCCATATACTGTGCCAGAGGGTCTGGTGGTTGTGACACGTTCACTGGAAGCATTTTCCTGGGTGTTTGTGACTGAGCACCTGTATATGTGCGAGGGTCTGTCCTTTCGATTTCAGTCTTTGACTCAGCTCTGGTCAGTTTAGACAGGTTTTTTGAAGGTGGATGTGTCCCATCACCCATTTCAGGATTAGGCTTGCTCTTGCTATACTGGAATTCTGCTAAGCTTGCAGGTGGAAGCCATGTTCTGAAACTGTTTTGCGATTCAGGTTGGACAGATACCGGTTCAAAGGGAGACTGGTTGTGATCTTGAGAGTGAACATAGTCACTGATGCGTTGCAATCTAAGCCTCTCTTCTGACTCGGATTTCACATTTTCCACATTTCCATGCATTTCTGCTACATCTTCCAACACTTGTGCTTCAGCGACAGCTGCGTCTGCTTCACGATTTAATGTCAGCACTTCCAGCTCTGTATCAATTCTAGTGGCTTCCAACTGATTTTGAGCTTCTCTAGTTAGCCGTTCTGCTTCTCTAGCAGCCTTTTCAAGCTTTAATTTAGCCTCCTGACTAGCATACGATGCTCGTACCTTAGCAGCTTCTGCTTTAGCTCTGGCACGGGCTGCACTCACTGATGATGCTGATGTCACGTTGCTCCTGGTATTTGATACCGATGACTTGTTGCTGGCTGCCATCTCGACCACGTAGAAACATTGAGTGCGCCTTTTCACTGTAGTGTCCTGTTGCAGAGTGTAGCAACTCTGAGTAAACACCAAGCTAAACCTTTGTCAAACAATACAGGAGTCAGAGTAGAGTTGACTTTTTACTCTTAGAACCTTCATTTGACAAGCGGTGAAAACTGTAATTGAAAAGAAATACAGAATAGAATAAATGATCATGTTTACATAAATATTGCCTCACAAACTAACTCAAAATATGACTTTACATAATTGTATTAGCCTGAGCAAAGAAAATGACCATCAAACAAATACCTCTTTTAACATGTACAAATCAATCATTGTGAAATACAAATAAAATAGTTCTGTTTTTTAACAACTACAGCCATTTATGCTTTTTTAACATCTTCATCATGGAGTTTAAACACTTACGGCGTTGCCTGAACAATATTCCCAAGTGGATGGCTGTGGATAAGCCTCAGAGCATGACCGCATGACACTCTCACTCTCAGAGCAGCCAAGAAGAGGAAGTAAACAGGAAATCAACCAATGCATGTAACCCAGCAGGAAGTGAGGTCATTAATAAGTTCACCTTCAAAATAAAATCTTCCCATTTAACATTTTTAACCTCTTCACTGTTCTTTGTAACTTAAAAGCATATAAATGGATAACTTTAAATGAAACATACAATATAAATGACATAAATGCCTTTTGAGGCGTCACAATGTCCATTATTTGATTCTGTGCATCACTAAAGTTAGTTTTAAATTAAAAAAAATGTTTTAGGGGCAAATTTTCTTGGACAATTAAAATGTGATTAATCACGATTAATTAGAAAGGCTCAGATTAATTAGATTAATTTTTTATCAAGTCTCACACTTAATAAAACATTTTCTAGGATAGAATAGACAATTAATCCCACGGGAGGAGATTCACTTGCTACAGCAGCACATACACTTAGAGAAAAGGAAGAAGAAAAATAAGATTACAGGTAAACACATAGGCAATAAGTCAAGACAGTTTATGTTTATGTATTTAGCAGACGCTTTTGTCCGAAGCGACTTACAAGTGATAATCGGCATGTTGCCCTTGAGGCTAACAACAACAATAACAACAACTTGACATCAATCATGGAGAGGACGGAACAAAGGAGTGGACGGTAGAGGGGGGACGGGTGCAGGGAGGGTACTAGTTTAGCTTAATTTATATAGAACATTTCCTACACAAAGGCAGCTCAATGTGCTTTACAATAGTAAAGCAGTAAGCTATTATTGTGACATTCAACCACTAAAAATAATGAATAAAGAGAAAACTTGGGTTTCTATGCAGCATATATTATTATTATTATTATAGTATCTATTATAAAGCACATGCCAATTATCCCACAGCCCTGCCATGTCTGACATGATCTGTTTGGGACTGATGCACTGCTAAGCTCACAACACACTGCTGCCGTAATGCGCTGCAGACGCACCCAGTGTGAATTGAGAGTAAGAGCTACTATGGTTTTGTCATAACAGATTTTTTGTTGCAAAGAATCACAACTATATGCATTAAAAACACCTAAGGTGAAAATATTAGTCAAGTAAAAACAAAAAAATCAAGTTACATTTGCACGAACTGCTTTAAAGCAGTTTTAAAAGTGGATGTTTTGTCCTCTAATGGCTCGAGTGAAAAGTAAATTTTAAATCTGTTGCTATGTAAAAACTATGAATGCAAAAAATTCCAAATTTTTGATTTTTCTTAACATAATCAAGACTGATTAGTAACAAATGCCCCAGGCAAAAAAAATGTTTATTTTTAGAAAATACCTCAATTTTTGTTCTCATAAATTACAGCAATGACTGAGTATTCAAACTGGCACTTCAAGGGTTAAAAGCCTCAAAATGATTGAAATGTTTTTATGTTCGAGCAGCGCTGATGTTCTTCAACAGATCTATGAAAAAAAAAGCAAACAAATATTAATGTATACATTTTATAGCCACCTTTACAAGCAGACGTTTTTGTCCTCTGACTCTTTTGTATAACAATTAAGGTGAAGCCCGAGGGCTAAAACCTTTGCTGTTAAATTTGTTAGCATTAACACGTAACTGGCCCCACAATGTTAGCCGTTAGCTAATCAGTTTGATCAAAACTAATCTGTTTCTCCAAACTGAAATTATTCAGCTATCTGCAGCAGGTAAGATACTAATAATGCTGTTGTAGAGCGGGTAGTCCAGTAATCAGAAAGTTGTATGCTGCCGTTGTGTTCTTGGGCAAGACACTTACGGTAACCCACCTTGGTGGTGGTCGGAGGGACCGATGGTTTGCTTCCATCAGTGCACCCCAGGGCAGCCATGGCTCCAATGTAGATAATCACCAACAGCGCGTGTTGTAAAGCACCTTGGGGGGTTGTAGAACCCTAAGAAGGCGCTATAGAAATACAGGCCATCGTGCATAAACTTTGCACAAAGCGTTACTTCAGTTTAAGCTATCAAACACAACAAACTGTTTTTAATAACTAAATTGATTTAGAAACGTTTAACTGGAGCCATTTCAATTATAAACATAATCTTTTGTGTACAAATTCCATTCTGCATGTTTCATTAAAATCTTAATTTAGGTTTCTTATTGTAACACACTAAACATTTAAACACTGCTTGTTACGGTTTGCAAACCTGACATAATTGCCATTGAGCCATTTTGCAAAATTCGGAACCAGAGCACAGAGCTGAGGCGTCAAATAACCCATTCACTGTACATGATACGCTTTTCAAAGAGGCACCTGTCAGCCATGGCCAGCCTCGGTGTGATGATGGACAGAGGGCACGCTGCCCTGCAATGCAATGCATCAGCCACCAAGAGGGACTGCCTGCAGTGTGCTCCAGCAGGTACCAATGTCAGGATAAACAGGACTGGGACTAATAAAGAGAGTCAGCCGTGGGAGTCCTTGTAAACAGGTGGCGGACGTGGCAGCGACCAGGAGAGGAGAGACGAAAGAGACGAGCAGCATAATTCGATACGAGTCCGCAGGGAACAAGGGGAGGGTGGAGAGAGGAGGGAGGCAGCCAGCAGGGAAGGGGTAATAGAGTAGATGCACATGTGAGAGGACAGAGAAAAGGGGTGTCTCCAGCTCCCTCTCTTAGAAATGGCTGCTCTCTAAACATTTATCCTGTCAGACGACCTCACAGAGCTATTCAGAAAGGACGCAGGAAAGATCACTTATTTTATTATAAAAGTGTTTGATGCTACATCTGATGTGCATACACTGCAAACAGATTACATCAATCACATAAACATGGGCACTGACGATGCTAAACATCCATGTACATTATGTAATGATTTATGCAGTGCTGTGAAAAAGTATTTGCCCCCTTAAAAGATACTTGTCTAAATGTGTCAGATATTTATATATTTAGTATCAAACACAACCTGAGTAAATGTAAAACTAGGACTACAAGGAAAAAACACACAGACCAACCAAAGAAACCACCCTCTGTGTTAAATCATGAATGAATTTGTGATGCAAGACATTTTTGGCAAAGCCGAGTGACCACCAGACCTGTAGAACTAACAAATCATTTAAATAAAACTTGTCTGACAGTAAGAAGCCGGTTAAAAGATTTCAACAATGTGTCCTGTTGTTCAATAAAATATAGAACACCAACATCCTCATCAGCGGCTCCACCTGGCCATTTCCAAGTCCATACCCCAGTTCCTCCATTGGTTCCTGAAATGGTCCAAAAAATAAACCTATTTGCCCGATGAAAGATGCATGCGCATGCCAGGAAGGTCCGGCTGTTCCAGTTGTGGAAACAGGCCTAGTGATTCATATCACACTGAACAACAACAAAAAATAATAATAATGTTGTGGGAAAAAAACTGTCAGTGATGAAAAATTTACTTATTTAAAAATAAATAAATAAATAAAACCATCAGCGCAAGAGTCATGCATGGTGGTGGCAGTGTGATGGTGTGGGGCTGTTTTGCTGCTTTAGGACCTTCACCAGAAAATCCTGAAGGAAAATGACTGACCTTTGACCTTAAACATGTTGTTAATGCTGGAAAACTGTCTGATGTAGCTTAATAAAACAATTCTAAAAGGAAAAATGGGTATAAAATGAAAATCGCCCTTTGCTGCCACCAGGGGTGTTACAACTAATTAGTAGGTTTTGAGGTTATTTACCATTTCACATCAAACCCTGTGAGTTTAAAACGCATTTTATTAACTCGATAATTAACATCAGATTTTATAAACTTCATTCTGAATTCACTCAGTATATCTTGAAAGTTAAATTCTGTTTCCTGAAAAACATTCAAGTGCAACAAAAACTGTGAGGCGGCAAATACGTTTTTCTCAGCACTGCTAACACAATTAGCCGCAGCAGCCAGAAGTACAATTTCACAGTTTATCTCAACATGCAGAAGTAAACTAGCGCATCAAATCATTCCGCTGCAACAGCGTGATCTAACGGCGTAACAACAAGCAGGAGCTGAATGCACCGAAGGAGCTAATTAGCACTTCATTAGCCAATCTTGAAGGCGTTGCTGTGGTCGCTTCCTGCTGCAGCGCAATCACTGCTGCGTGCAGTTGGCTGATCTGAGCACTGCTGCTGGGTTCGCCTTACCTTATGGCTTAATGAGGCCCCACCAGGAGTTACTTACATACTGTATGATATCTAATAGCATCGTAAAGGGGCTTTACTATTTTTAGTGCGTGCATGCAAAAGGTGGCTCTTGTTCAAAGCAGGTGAAGTGAGCTGTTTTTCTTCCCGTCCTCCTGTTCACCGGTGACTGATGAGTCGTGCTGTTTGTAGCTAAGAGACGGCGGCGCCAGGTGTTCAGATGGCAGTGGCAAAAAGAAAGATCTGGATCAGCGGCATGACCTTCAGAGTTGAAAGGTCTGCAAGGACGGCCTGCAGGATGAAAGCAAACACAAATGAGACAGCCCACGCTCCCCGCCCTGGCCTTATAGAATCACTAGATGTTTAAATTTAGGAACCCTATCGTGTTCAACGCGTCAAGACGGAGGTTCTAAATTTAAGACAAGGAGTGGCGTGTTATATCTTTCCTCAAGCAAGGCAGTTGGAAGATGAGCGAGCAAAATGTGCCTCTGCCAGAAGAGAGGGAAGGGGCAACAAGGGGCAAAGGGTGAGGAATTCACGAGAACCGTGATAGTGGTTAATGCAGCACTGCTGCAGCTTCTCTTCAATGCAAGTCCAACAGCAAAAAAAAAAAAAAAGTGTGTTCCCTTTAAGATGTTGGGACCTGTAGGTGGTGGGCCAAGACACGTGCTGGGGTAAGAGGGTGTAGGCCCCTAAGACATTCAGGAGACTGGGTTACTGGAACTGGTTCTCGGTGTCTATTTACAGCCTTCCATAAGTATGACAGACGGGAGGTAGGGGGGAGAGAGAGTGGACTCCAAGTGTCAAACACACCTGTAAACACACTAAAATCACATGTGTGAGAGACAAACCTCAGCTGAAGCCAGTGACGTCACCTCCATCAGGTTCTCAGCACGGAATGCAAACACAGCAGCTGCAAGAACTGAAGAAAATAAAGGACATAATGACAATGAATTGGTCAAAAATGACTATTAAGTGTCTAAAAGTTTGTGGACGTGTCAGAATTGAGTGTTTTTCTTACCTGCAACCACCTCCAGCGAATCGTAACCGAGGATCCGATCCCAAAGCAGCAGCAGCTGATCAGTGGAAAGGTAACCGGAGAAGGCCCGCACCATCCACTTAAAAGCTATACGTAAGCTGAGGACAAAGACATCACACCTGCCTCTAAAAACAGACGTTCTGCACTGACTTTCATTTAAGACTCCATGAGTGAGGGAGAGCTGCGCCTCGAGCCGCAGACACTAGAGGGCAGTAGCTCATAAGTTTAAAGCTAGAACAACACCAACACTGACACATGGATGCAAGAAATGGCACCAAACACATTAAAAATCCTCTTTTCTTGCTGTTTCAAACTTTGCATGAAGGACAAATAGGATACATTATCTATGAGAGACATTTTCACTCTAACGCAACAAGAAATGGAGACAACACTTTCCAGGGGACTTTACTGGTGCTCTGCGTACTAGAAGCAGATGGTCTTGGAACTGAAACAGCTTTAAAACTAGAGGTGCTGAAAAAATCCATTCAAGTCTGAATCGGGATTCTTATTTAAAAAGATTCTGAATCGATTCCAAGAACTGAAATATTTGGCATGTTGCAGGTTTGAGATGCACTTTTTTGGTCTTTGTTAGGAGAGTCAGTACTCTGTATACTTTTGTGGTCCCATAAACTGAGATGATTTATGTTTGAATCTGCTGATAAGAGGGCACTAGAATGTAATTTTTTCCGTACTCAGAAATTTGAGATATTCTCATATTTATTTTCTAAGTAGATAAATGAGTACTCAGGATTACTCCTGTAACTTGTTTCTACACATACTTGAAAAGTATTTGACCGTATTACTTTCAAAGCTACTGTTAGGTAACTACAGATTTGTTATATTTTACAAGGTAAGCAAAAATAAACGTTGCCTTTTGGTCAAAATATTGTTTCTGTTTACAGTTTTAGAATCACTTTATTTTACATTGTAAATTTGTATTTTTGGAGCATGACCAGTTAAAAACATCCCATAGCTTTAACTAACTTGTACAACAAAGTAGTTCATCCTGGAGCTGACACTCTTTGTTAATACTGATTGTGAATCGATTTAAATTGAAAATTGAGAATCGATTCTGAATCGAATCGGCACCCCAAGAATCGGAATCGAATCAAATCGTGAGTTGCTCTAAGACTCACATCCCTAATTAAAACACTTTAAAAACGTGTCAGTTGTTGTGATTGTTTGGATTAAAACCAAAAATCCTAATTATTTGCATAGATGGTCTAAGCAGTGCCAGTGCGCCGCCCTACTCCTGCTCCATACGGGACCGCTAAGGATGGTTAGGGTTGGAACTCACGGCTGAGCTCCGATCTGTCGAAGGTGGTAGAAGAGCTGAGGCAGGTGCGTCTGGAGCAGCCGCTCAAACTGAAGACACAGGGACACTATACCCTACAGGGACACATACCCAACGAAATAAAGTTCAGACATGCTTGTTGGAGCCTTTTGAGAGGCATCGTGCACGAGACGCTTTACCGAAGTAGAAGATGAGATGGAGTGCAGCCTGAAGAAGTAGCGGATGTACATTTCCCGGAAGATGTTGTACAGGGTGGACGGCTCGTTGTACAAGAAACACAAGGGAGCCACTGAGGGGCAAACGTCCACAAACACACGCTTATACATTCTTTTTTTTCTTGTTTATTTCAGAAAAAGCAGAAACACATACTCACCGTACATGGAAAAGCCATGAAAAGGGATGACACCTGTTCAAACAAGCGTTATTAGTGAGCTTCATGATAAACGGAACAAGGACGTGAATATCTAAATGTGAGCTCACCGTTGGGAGGATAAACGACAACGTGCTCCTCCTCGCCCACTTTTCCACCACAAAGACAAAAAAAGGCAGTGATACACAAGATTTAGACCAAAACGTCTGGCTTTATGTCTCCCACGCCTCGACAGAAAGATGTCTTCATACAAGAGTAAACAGATGGTGGGGAGAGTTATCGGATCTCACCGTGGATGAAGGATTTGGGAGGAGTGGCGCTGTTGTACTTGAAGTGCTCCAGGACAGCTGTGTCTCTGGAGAAACACAGCAAGACCTGAGAATACACAGAGCTGGTGTTAGATGTCTAAGATGGGCTGAAGATGGGTTTAAAGCTGGAAAAGGCCCAGAAAAAATAAAATCCATAAGATGTTGTCTGACCCGTAAAAGGAGCTCCGAACTTCCCTGTGATGTCTCAAACTAGTCAATCATTTTTTTCTTTACATTTTCTTTCTAAGAAACCAGAACTTCATTAGACTGGTAGGCTTTCTACATCCAATCCAATCCAATCCAATTTTATTTATAAAGCGCATTCACAAGGCATTACAACCAAACAAGGCGCTGTACACTAAAAATGTTGGTTAATTAAACAGGCGTTATATAAACATGTCGAACACAGATAAAAGATAAAAAGGAAATACAAGAAAATTCCCAAAAATAACAACTAAAAATCATTAAGACACAGGGTGAAGTAAAAATAGGAAAAAAAAAAAAAAAAAAAAAAAAAACAGACCTTACATATGAAATGTAAGGTCTGGCCGCGACTAGGGATGCACCGATCAGGTTTATTGCTACCGATCACCGATACCGATATCAAAGAATGCTGATCACAGATACCGATCGCTGATACTGATCACGTGGATTGGCCAGAAATTTTCTACAACATTATAATGAGTGCTACAAACTACATAATCTGGGATTAAAGGAAATGTAACCTAATCTAAAATGGTCTGTTGATCGGTCTGCTTTGATCCATTTTGAAAACTCCGACCAAAACCGATAGGGGCGCTATCGGCCGATTGGGATCAAATGCCGATCCATCGGTGCATCCCTAGCCGCGACCCTTGGACAGAGCTCAGTCGTGGCGGTTGAATCTATGGTTGTCTTTCAAATAGTCTCTGCACGCAATTGGACAGCGCTAGAACCAGTCAGAGCAATGAACAATGTGACGTATTCACATAAATCAGTCATCGCGGCAGTCCGCCATACACCGTCAAAGAAAAAGAAAATGAATCCTTTCTAAAAATTAAGGACTTCAGTACCTCTATCTGCTTATGTCTCCAAAGCCCTTTTTTACAAAACAGTGCCGTCAATTTGCCACAACGCCGTGGCGGCATCAGGGACTCTTAGGTCATTTATAAGATCAGACCGTGGCGGTAACGTGACGCAATCATGGCAATTTTATAAAAGATTAGGTGATGGCGACATAAGGGGTTGTGGGGGGCGGTCTCTGCGCTGCCGCAGACTTCCGTTTATCTTGGACATACAGTAACTTGCTTTTTATTGCGATTGAAGCCGTGATTGTTAAGTTTTTTTTAACCAGCAGCTCCTAAAGGTGTCTGTCCCCATCAGTCCCTGTGCAGTCTCTGGTGATCTGAGCTTCAGTTCTAACAGAGAGGCTCGTGGAGCGCTGCGGCGCTCCAGTTTGCCATCTCAGCTGATTTTGTTCAAAAAACAAACCTTATTTCCTGTGTTTACTTTCATTTTCAATACATTTGCCAGCCGGAGTTTAGCAATAACTCCCCACATCATCATGACACCTGCCTCTGTTGCGCCAGGGCACATACGACAGACCATTACTGCAATATCACGACCAAGCGAGGCGGAACGAATGCCGCAAAATTTCGTGCAACGACATGCCGGCATGGCGCGTTTATAAGACATACCATTGCGGTAATATTACGCCAATTTACCGTCATGGTGTGTCTTGTAAAAAGGGCTAAAGAATTCCAAATCATCCGAAGTTGATGCCAACGTTCTGCCGTAACGGCTCTAAGCCTGCCCAATGTCTCCCCACAAACATAGAGCACTGTGATTGGCCCAGCCACAACCGTGCCAATGGTAGACCTGCTGAGGCTACAATGGAGCGTGGCTAGACTGACCTGTGGAGCTACTGCTGCAGTCGGTCTAGATTTCTAGGCTGAGAATTTCCTATAATCTTTAATCAACAAGTTCTTCAGTTTGTGAAAGCCTTAGAAACTTCTTCTTTTCTAAAACTGGTGTACTTCCTTTGAAGCCTGTCCCCAGGTGAACACATTTTGAAAACCACAGATAAATGTGACTGTGATGGGAAGAGCTCACAGGTATAAGGTCATTTAGAGAAATGAGCATCCACTGGAGGCTTAGTTTGGTCTGCTTCCTAAATCCCCAGCTCCAGGTGGCCAGCTTTAATAGAATTCTTCTTTAAGAAAAAGCAAGGTTGCTCAAGGCCGCCGCCACCAGAACTAATGAAAAGGACATTAGCCACATTATCCGCTGCCTACAAGCAATAAGGCTGCTGCGGAAAAAGCCTAGGTACTGGTATTTATGACGTGGAGAGAAAATGAAATCAGTGTACCATTCTGAGGCCAAGTTGTGTGTTATGTGACTGAGGGAGTCCACGATCAGCTTTGTTCAGGATGACAACTGACAGCGCAAAAGCCTCATGATTGTCCCAATTAGCGATAAAGTCTCGCTCTAATTTAACATGGAGGGTGTAGTGAGGTCGGTATCCTCTATGAAGAGGGATTTAGGCACAGTTCACATGGTAGGTTTTTAAAATTTGTGCTGTGCTGGAGCGAACGGCTGATTGGCTGTTCCTGCTGACGGCCCTCTTCTTCATCACTGGTCCGGCTGTGTTTAACCAGTAATTGCTCTAAGTGGCTGCACCGGTGGGTGCCACTTCAGAAGAGATGTGACTGATCAGAGGGAGCACCTCTGGGAGGTTTTACCTGTGCAGCATTTTTTGGTGAGGCCTTTTGGTGGCTGACTTTAACATAAAAACACTCTTAAAATCACACCATGTGTGATAATGTCCTTATGTTGCGTTCCCAGGGGCCGGACCGTAACAACGTGAAATTGACCAGGTCATAAAAAGTTAGTCTCTTTTACACGACAGGGAAAATTAGCATTGATGGATTTGCCTATTTTGGCATGCAACCGTATAAGGTTGCATTGATTTTGCAGCCAGGATAGAGCAGAGTGTGGTAGGCTAGTAGAAGCTAAACGTTAGCATTAGCAACTCCAGAACATGGTGAAGTAGCTATTTGTTGTTTATTTGAGGAGATAAAACATCAATGTTGCCTTATTTTCTATGGCACGGTATGGGGGCCAAAATTAAGACTACTGCCCAGCAGCAGGAGGCTATATAAATTCCGAAGCAAACTACTGATCTGATTAATGATTAGCTGGCACCGGTAACTGAGAGGCTGGCGCTGCTTACTGAGGAATAGCACCTTTACCGGCATTATTACTAGATACGCTAGGGACTAGCAGCCCACGGCTGGTCATTGACTGGTTCAAAAACTACCTCTGCTGTCTATTAGCATGGATAGGCTAGCGTTAGCCTGGACGGGCTGGTGTTGGCATTGGAGAAGCTAGCCATTAGCGTGCCTAGGCTGGCCACTAGCTGGATTTCCTACCTCCTCGACGGACCATTGGCATGGATAGGCTGGCGTTAGCATCGGAGAGGCTAGCCATTAGCGTGCCTAGGCATGCTACTAGCTGGATTTCCTACCCCCTTGACGGACCTTAAGCATGGATAGGCTAGCATTAGCATCGGAGAGGGTAGCCATTAGCATGTCTCGGAGAGTCACTAGTCAGCTAGTGGCCAGCCTAGGCACGCTAATGGCTAGCCTCTCTGATGCTAACGCCAGCGTATCTATGCTAATGGTCTGTCAAGGGGGTAGGAAATCCAGCTAGTGGCCAGCCTAGGCACGCTAATGGCTAGCCTCTCCAATGCTAACACCAGCCCGTCCAGGCTAACACTAGCCCATCCATGCTAATAGACAGCAGAGGGAGTGTGTGAACCAGTCACTGCCCAGCCGAGGGCTACTAGTCCCTAGTGCAGGGATTCCCTAAGTGTGGTACGCGCACCCCTGGGGGAGCGAGAGCTGCCGCTAGGGGGTGCGCGAGGTGAAAAGTGTAATGGCTGCGGAGCTCAGAGAAGTCTGTCACATGTCACCATTAGCATAGCCAGAAACTCATTTGTGGGTGGGCCTAAGAAAAAGTAAGTGGGCCCGATAAATGTAACTGAAAACAAGTATATTGTGTGTGTGTGTGTGTGTGTGTGTGTGTGTGTGTGTGTGTGTGTGTGTGTGTGTGTGTGTGTGTGTGTGTGTGTGTGTGTGTGGGTGTGTGTGTGTGTGTGTGTGTGTGTGTGTGTGTGTCCTCCGCATGTGCCCTAGCTTCATAATAATAATGCGCCGAGCTTCAGCGCTCTGGCCTGCACACGCTAATAGCAAGATATGTTCCGTATTTGATCATTTTTAACAATGTTGGAGGAATCTGAAGGTGGTGAGTCATTCTGGCAGATTGTAATTAACACCCTGTCTCATGCAGGTGTTCTGACATTGTAAACCTCACACACAGAACATTATGGAGGATGTAACTAAATAAATCAAGAAATGATTCCCATCTGAGCATTTTAGCATTATTATATTATTATATTAGCACACTGACTGTGGGACAGCATTCTAAACGTGTCAGGCTATTAACAGCACCCTGAAGATCTGAAGTTCAGAGTGCGTCTGTCAGAGGTCAGACGCGTTCCAGCAGAACCATGGCTCACGGGTGCACATGTGAGCACATCTGGGCTGGGCAGAAGCAATTTTACAACATTGGTTTAAATAGCGCCAATAACGAGACGTGGTGACTGGAGCGGCTCGTGGAGCTGTGCCGCAAACACACACACACACACACAAATTCAATAAGCGCACGCTGCACGGCGTTGAGCTGCGCTGTGCCGTCAGACTGAAGGCGGAAATGAGCGCTGCCTCCTCCGTGATAAAAACTTTTAAGAGGTTTTATAACATTTTTCATTCAAGGTCAAATTAAGATATTAGCTTCTATTTTGGGATGACGTATTAAAGTCGGGTCCGCTCCAGCCAGTGACTCCGAACCTGACCACAACTCATGTTACTGCAGCATTTGTTGTTCCAGTCCGCGTGGCAGCGGATCGCAGATTCAGCCACACCATAAAACAGCAATAAGTCGGTCTGAGGCAAAAGTGAACCTCATGGCTATAGCTTTTCCATCTTTTCCCCTATAGACATTTGATTACGCACAAGTAGGTGACCAGTTCAAATTTACGCAGAGCAGAAGGAAGGAGAGCGCTCTGGGCACAGGTTAAACGTTCCTACTTTAAGAAAACAATTAAATTGCATTGTTTATGTGCTACCTGGGCACTCTAAATATTTAATTAAAATTAAATCAAAGGAAATTGTAATGGTATTGAATGTTTATTAATTACTATTTCAAAAATGAATGTGATGGGGAAAAAGGTCGATCATATTTTTTTAACCCTGTCTGTTTAGCTTGACGTCTGAGATATATATATATATATATATATATATATATATATATATACAAATATAGCCATGCCCTGATGTGGGGGCTGGGGGGTGCGTCGACATGGTCGGGACATAGAAGGGGGTGCGCGGCTAAATAAGTTTGAGAACCGCTGCCCTAGCGTATCTAGTAATAACGCCGGTAAAGGTGCTATTTCTCAGTAGGCAGTGCCAGCCTCTCAGTTACCGGCACCAGCTAATCATTAATCAGGTCGGTAGTTTGCTTCAGAATTTATATAGCCTCCTGCTGCTGGGCAGTAGTCTTAATTTTGGCCCCCATACTGCGCCATAATTTTCCCCAAGTAAGAATAGCAAACAACGGCAGCAACAGAGTACATTTGCATATCATCAATGTTGATGAGTCATTTTCCGCCTCCCACTTCTCTGATTAACTTCTACCTCCTGAAACAGAAGTGCCAGAGCTTTCATTCCACAGGAAACAACTCACGAGGCATTCATTCACCCTAGAGACCAAAGCCCACCATAATCATCCTGCCGTGTGATCTGGGTCTAAGTTGAAACATATGACACATTTTATTTATCCCTCTGATTTATTTCTAGATTTGTTGTTGTTTGATGAAATGATTCCTTTGCTTTTCTGACGACACTCTGCTTTGTTGAGCCAAGGTAAACATGAAGACGTTTGAGTCGGCCATTTTAATTCCGCCTCAGACAGCAAAAAGACTTTCCTTTCAATACACTTAAACACTTCTCAACAGGCGAACATGTGGCGTCTCCTTAAACATTCCTACAAAACTGAGCTTTGGTTTTCTTAGGATCTTTCTATCCTTTCTCACATCAGCTGACAAAAGTGGATTCTTGAACTATGGCGAGTCTGCCATTAGTCAATATTGACAGAAATGGCAGCTTTTTAGATACACCTAGCGAGGAGTACGACAAGCAAACATCTGCTGTGTAAACCTGTTGCCAAGTAGGTAAACATGTTTATCAACTGTGTCAAAGACAAATAGAGCATAGACTACCGGAGGAGCAATATCGCTGAGTCATAACTCTGTCTGGACCCACTGTGTAACATTAGATTACTATGACTGCTGTCATACTAAAAGCATCGTTAGTACTGGAAGACGTTTGGATGATTATCCAAAGAAACACGGTCTAATGTACACAAATGTTAATGAAAGCAGACAATTAAATCTAGAAATGACTTAAATTGCTGTGACAGCAAATGGTCCACCTTCATTACTTAGAACAGATGGTAATAGATGCTGCTGCAGTGAAACATGGAGGTCTACAACAGAGCTGACAAAAAGAAAGCAATCACTAAATTATACTGACAATAAACTGAGCTGAATATTTAGGCAGAGAGGAAGAGAGGCTACCTGATAGAGGAAATCTTCAAACACAAAGTAGTAGTCATCGTTACTGGCGGTGAGCTTCACATCCTGTTGGGTCAACACACAGAGTTTGTGTAAAGTCCTTCACGTGGAGCAGGAAAAAAGGTAGGCCGTCCCACCTTATAGATGAGGTTATCAACCAGCAGGTCATGTTGTATGACTCCAGCCTTTAGCTGTTCGTAATGCATCTCGTCCTGAAATAACAGATTTGAAATGTTTTATATTAGCAATGATTAAGGATCACATTCGGAACAGAAGGTGTTCAGATGTTTTTGAGTGTTTGCTAATAAAGTTTGAAATTTTCATTTGCATCATAAGATAGTTATTTGATCTAGTTTAGATAAACAGTGTCGTTTTGGCCGGATTGATATGCTAACGGCTAGTCACTGTGAAGTCAACATCATTGCTGCAATCTTAAAACATTGTCCGTCTCTAAAGTTTCATAGCATTCACACCATGATATAAATCATTATTCTGTGATAATTGTTTAGATAATCCTGCTTGAAGTGAACAAGGCTAACTGGAAATGTTCAGCTAGCTGCTGCTACTGCTAGTTACTGTCACAAGTCACTACTGTGTTTTTGTAAGCTTGAGCAAATATAATGAAAAACCCATGACAATACAAATGTTAGAGACAAAAGTTACAGTGGCTTTGATTCGTTTTAACCCTGTTGAGATTAGCGATGGGTACCGAATTCGGTACTTTTTAAGGTACCGACCGAATTTCACAGTACCAACTGAGCACCGATTCACGTCATTTGAAACGGTGCCTCGTTTCGGTACCCGTTCTTCATAATGAGAACTTGCCTAGACAGCTGCGCATGCGCAAGAGCGTTATGTCGTCGGTCGCTGCGAGCGAGTTGTAAACAGAGCAGCATGGTAGAAAGAACGCACGCTAAAGTTTGGGTCCACTTCACTAAATGTGATGGGTAACTGGGTGATGATGAA
Source organism: Nothobranchius furzeri (assembly GCF_043380555.1). Classification (NCBI taxonomy): domain Eukaryota; kingdom Metazoa; phylum Chordata; class Actinopteri; order Cyprinodontiformes; family Nothobranchiidae; genus Nothobranchius; species Nothobranchius furzeri. Next base: position 58,224,688 of record NC_091742.1, read on the forward strand.
ACCAGCGACAACGATCTAAGTGACACATCTTCATCTTAATCTGCTCCGGTAGGTAAATAAAATGTTTAAGATAACATTAGCTTGATATGTTGGCTTCCGTTTCGCTAATGGTGCATTCGCTTTCTCCTCGGAACTCCGAATTTCCAACTAGAAGAACATGAACGCACTCTAAAGTTTGGCTTCACTTTACTAAATGCGACGGGTGATTGGGTGAAGATGAGACCAGCAACAACGATCTAAGTGTGAGACATCATCGTTTTAATCTGCTCCAGCAGTTAAATAAACTGTTGAAGATAACGTTAGTTTGATATGTTAGTTTCCATTGCCACCACTGTTATCAGCTAATGGTGCGTTCTCTTTCTCCTCGGAAATTCTAACTTCCCAGTAGGAAAAATCAAATGAAAAAAGACGGCAAAAGTAATGAAGATACACAGTAAATTTAGTTCACAGTAAAGATGTTTGCTTCAGTTTAATTATCAGCTTATAAAACCACAAGGACGATGTTAAAATACAAACAGTTGTATGTTATTTATCGTGAAATTTATCAAATATGGTTATACATTGAGAAATATATGTATTTAATTATAAAAGAGAATTAAAATAATAAACACTCAAAAGTATCGAAAATTGGTAGCGTTAAGTACCGGTATTGATTCCTAGGTACCGGGAATTAGTACCGAATCGATTCAAATGTCAAAGGTACCCATTCCTAGTTGAGATTAGCCATTAGCTGTAAGCTAACTGGCACTAAAAGATCCAAGGAAATATTCTTTAAAGTGTTCTATAGCAAAAAAGCAAAAATAAATAAACCATGAAGTTTTTGTTCAAACTTTACCAAAAGGGTCCCTTAATTACCATTACTTAGTGCATTATTAAGCATTAATAAACAGTTCCTTTATTAACGTTCCGGATGTTATTAAATATTAAGCGTCCTTAAGATTAGGACAAAGGGCCGATGTAGGTGGGGGTGTGTGCTAAGTAATTAGATAATGTTAAGCAAAAAGTTAAGCAGTTGTTATTACTTTATTTAATATTTTATTAATGCTTAATAACACAATAAGTAACATTAACGAAGGGGCCCTTATTGTAAAGTGTTACCAAACTTTTTACAGTCCAGGTGATCTGTGGCAGTGAGCGAGACGACAAAATCTGGGAGTATGGAAAGTCAAATGGTAATAATTTTTGAATAATAAATACTAAGTAGAACACCAGGCATGTAATAAACACTGCCTGTACAAAACAGATCGATTAAACAAAGGAAATGATAAAACTAGCATTTCACATTTGATTCGTATTTCTCTGTTGTACCAAACTGTGAACCCAAAACTAAAGTCCTCGCTGGATGGTAAATTATGTGTACCAATACACCCTCACTAGTCTCCATATCTCATTCAAACCGTTGTCAACACCAATCAGACATTACTGGCTCACCTCAGTTCTACAGAACCCCTCGTCAGTGAATAATCTTGTATTCTAACGGCACCTTTTAAACAGCGCAGTTAAGTGAAATGTTTTCAGCCCGTTCAGAATCCATCCCTCACTCGCTTCACGGATCCTGCTACATCAGCTTCGCGGCTCCTCGGTGACGACGGTGAGCCTAACGGAGGCGCGGCACGTTTCCAAGTGGATGTTTAAGCTCCAACGTGTCTCCGGTTTCAGACAGGTTGTCGAGAGAGAGCCAAACGGAGCAATAAAAACGTCCTCCGCGACAGATCGGGAGCAAGGTGACGATGATCCGCTCTGCAGATGCGAGAGCAGAAACAGAGAAGGTGCTTTTGACAGCTGAGGGAGGACACAGAAACCGCTGGGGGGTTCATTAGAAAAGAGTTCAAATAGGTTCTGCTAAAACACTTGAAGCTCATAATCTGTCTTGCTGGGGAAAAGTAGAAAGAAGGACGCCAGCTGTTACCTTTCAAGGTAATAACTCTTCAGCATCACTGGTATTAGCCGAGCATACTGCGAGTGGTATATAAGACACAAACACACTCCGTTTCACCCCGACACTCTCCAGATCTTTCTCTGAGTCACTTTAACAAATCGATCTTCTGATCAGGAGCTCGGTTTTCCGGCCTTGGCTTCACCAGAAGCTTGAGGCGATTTTTTTGCCACACAGACAGGCAGCAGCAGCTCTGTTTGGGCTAACTGAGTGAAAGCATTTGATTATCTTAACAGTTGTACACAGAGAGCAAGCTGAGCCCTGCTAAGATAAACAGCATTGCAGCAAAACACACAGATTACAAAGAAATTATAGACGGGTTGGTGTTATATGTCATATGTTGGGCTCTTCTTAGTGTGCGGCGTAAATCCTAGAACTGAGAAGCACAGGAGGAGAAGCCAACTTAAAAAAAAAAGGAGCTGCAGCTGAGTGGGAATTAATGCAGCTGTGTATGCATGAGCGGTTTACAACAAACACTGACAGCAGCCACCGGAGGGCTAAATTAGCCGTAAATGTGTGCGCCTGTGCGGATGCATCTGCTGCCATACCTGCGGCTGGTTCATGGAGTTGAGGATGAGGGCCCACAGGTCCGCCCTCAGTCCAGTGGGACAGCCCCGCCTGCTGTACTGCTGAGCCGCAGCACTGTCCTGCTCCATAACAACTGGACACAACAACAGCTGTTTGTCAACACATGTGCTAAACAACGTGTCCCTGAAATGACTTGGTGAGCCAGAAAAAGAGCATGAATACCCTGTAAATGACACACATTACCATGCAGCCACTGTTTTTCTGTTTCACTTCATTAAAAACCGCCGGGACCATCAAATGTAACAAAGCAGAATTACACAATACGTGCCAAAATATTTAAACACCGCTATCTAAAAAAGACACGTGGGGAAACGGACACATGGACAACAGGAGGCAGGCAGATAAACATCAAAAACAGTGGTGAGACATGATAAAAATAAAAACAGAACAATCAAAGGTCCACCACTTCACCCACAGACATTCATGCCAGGAGTCCCAATATTAAAATGTAATAATAGCAATAATCCTTCCATCCTGCATTGTCTGTTCACAGCTGATCTGCTTTCGTCTACATGTGCACACTTATTAATTAGATGTGTTTTGCTAATGACTACAGAATAAAAGCATCAGAGGAAGTGAAAGATTTACATGCCGAACAGCTGCTTTCAGGACAACACATAAATGCTACAAGATCTTATCGTTTCCAATCAGGTTCCGGTCGATCTGCAGCGGCAGCAAGGAGCTGTGTGCTGCAGGTGCGGCGAGCTGTTACATCATATAGTGCGCACCCAGAGCGGCAAATTTAAGCGGGGACAACAAAAAGTGACATGACAATAACACACGGGTGTACCACCCGCATCACCGTCCTATCTACCTTTCCGGAACTGCGCTGCTCTGGGTGGCTACATGTTGGAGTAGCTCTGTTGACTATATGTAAGTTTTGCCTTTTCTTGGACGTTTTTTCTTCTAGTTTCTCAAGACGAACAGTATTTTTTGGACACTTTTCTGTTTCTGGTGCTGTGAAGCTTGGAGGAGTTTTACTGCTATTTTTTAGCTTTTTTCACTTTTTGAGCATTTGTTATGATGCGTAACCGTGGCAACAGGCTGGTTTACAATCGGGAGCAGCTGATTAACATTGGAAAGGCAGAAATAATACCTCAACTGAAGCCACAAATCCCAGATGAGCTAAACGCAAGAAGCGTGGATGCAGAGCGGGAGCAAAATGGAGACGGAGAAAGAGGAAATTCAAACCATCTCTTCCATCGACCATAATGGGCAATGTGAGACCACTGGCCAACAAGATGGATGAACTCCAAGCCCTTTCAAGGACTCAGCCAGAGTTTCGGCAGTTTCGGAACCACTGGAGGAGATAATGCAAAGAAAGATTCTCCAGAGAATCAAGAAAATTATGGACAACCCTGAGCATTCTCTTCACAAGACTGTCCGACAACGGAAGTCTCTTCAGTCAGAGGCTTCTTCAGTTTCGCTGCAACACTGACCGCTTCCTGCCAACAGCCATTGTAATATACAACAACTCTTTGATGACTTGATTATTATTATTATTCTGAGCTACTACAGCAATCAATTTCCCTCTGGGATTAACAAAGTATTTTTGAATTGAATTGAATTGAATCTGTCCAAGGTGGAACAGTATCCCTGTACCTCTGCTGACAGAAAACCCTACGTACCTTAGCTTTACAGCTAAATTAAAAATTAGTTATGGTCAAATATGCATTTTACACAGTAGAGGATAAGCAGCAGCAATAATTATTTGATTTTTTAAATTATTATTTTACAGACAAGTGCTCGTGACATGAAGATGCTTTTTTAAAACTTATTATTTTAAGTAATATTTGTAATAGTACACTCTCATGCACACAGATCGCGTAGCTAGTTGTCCTTTAAAAACGAGATTCAGGTTTTTAACAGACTTCATGTAAAATTGTAACTTACGCTATTAACAATGATGACATTTTTACCCTGTATGTAACCTTTCTGTTGGATAATGGATGGAGGCCCTCGGCTACGATTGGGTATGTTTACAAACATGTATATCATGCTTTGTCCATTAACATGCACTGCCTCAATCTGTACTGGCCAAAATGGCTGCAGCAAGCTCTGCAGAGTTCACATTTTGAGTGGCTTTGTGAACGTTTGGCGCTGCTAGAGATTGAAAGACTGATTAAAGCTGAATAGCTAATTCACAGAACAAGCTAGCTTTTAAATGCAAACACGGTCATGGAACACTCAGCCCTCCCCTCAGGAATTATCCCTGGGCCTTGTCTGCCAAAACGGTAAACCTGCACTTCCAGAAACAAGAATATGCTAAACATCAGTCGCCGTTTTCTAGTTCTAAACGTCTTTTGTTGTCCGTGACTTCAAACTGTGCTTTCCTTCTTGGGACTCTGGTAGTTTGTCCTAAAGTTGAAGAGGTAGCAGCCGGCTGTTTCTCCTTCTCTGATATTATTGAGCGGAGAACCTCCCACACCAGGGGTGTTGTGTTGTTAAATACATGTGTAATGAGTGGAGGAGCCAGATAAGTGCAGAGGTTGGGTGAGACCAAAAACCAAACGGTCTAATCATTGCTTTCGGTTCTAAACGTGTCTTTGGCGGGGGGTTTTAGACAAATGCGAGAGAACTAATTACTTTTCCACTTTTTGTATCTCCACAATATATTCATTGATATATTATGTTAGAATGTTGTTAAGAGGCATGAGGGAAATGTTTATGAGCTTGTTTTGCAAATTTGCTATTGCAGCTTTAATTGCGGTTTTGCTCAAATGTGGAAAATAGCTTGGGAGTTTTGTGAATGACTTTCAGCTACAGAAGCGTCACATTTTAGTTCAATATCTATAAAACTGAAAAGGTTACATCAAGTTTTGTGTTTGCTAATGTTGATTAGCCAATGGTGTCCACCTTGGATTAAACTGACTCCAAAAGTGAATCAGTAAGATGTATGTTCGGTGATTCGTTTCTGAAATCTTTCCGATGAAAAAATTTGCCGACAAAAAACACAGAAAAACTTTACGTTTGGCCGCGGGCAAGAAATATAAAAAAAATGTCACAAATATGTAAAAGGAATCATTGTGGCCATCACTCTACAGAATGTCATCGTCTATTCTTGGATCAGAACACAATCTTCCCAAAATTCCTACATAATTTTCCTAGAACCACTCAGACTCAGGCTGAAAACGGACCTTAAATCTCTGTTGTGACAGAAACCAAAAACAGTTTGACTCGAGGTGCTGGCCACTTGTAGCATAAACCAACCCAATCCTCACCTCCTAAATTTCCTGTTTGACTGCACTTAGCGCTTGGCATTGAGACTGAAGCCAACTGAGGATGAAATAGTGAACCGAGGGCGTGGGGTTGTGTACACAAGCTAAAAACTTGTGTTTTTAGGACTGGTGTCGGTATGAAGGCCGCTGTTTACACTGACTTCATGACAGAGAGATGACTGACGACAGCACCGGAGAGAGCGCCAATCATTCAGAACATGTTTGGGATTTTTGATGAGTATCTGTGACGGAACTACCGAGTCAAACTAAAACTTCTGTCTTTTGTTTGCGCTGCACAAACCTAGAGCCAAGGCTCACAGACAGACTGTAATTAGATTTAATTTTTTTTAAGATTATTGAAAATATTGGGAAAAATTAAGTTAGGAAAGCTTAATTTAGAACAATGGCTGGGTCTTCTCAGCCAGTCTCCATACAAAAAACAGCCCTTTCAAGATGTCAGCATATCACTTCGGCGGCGAGTGATGTCACCGGTAAGGGCCAAAAGGTGCCCACGGCCATTCATTACTAACATTAAAAATGTTAGAGTACGCTGTGTGTTCTTTCACAGATTTTTTTGTACACAAAGTTTATTCTCTACCCTATTGCTGAGGTAAAGAAAATGTTTGCTACTCTGCATAATACATAAGAATCCATGAAAGAATTGAAAAGAAACGCAGAATCGAAATGAACAGTGGGCGTGTAATGTAAAAAGCTGCATTCAATGACCAGAAGAAACGCCATTGAGGAGGGATTTCTGAGGCATTCTCCAGCAGCTAGGGTTTAGGAACTTTGATTTTAAAGTAGAGTCAACGCTGTTTATTTTATTTTCCTTCCATTCTGCCTTGCCAGCAACTCTTCCAATTCTACAAATGCTGATTGTTGGGCGATGTTTGCTGCTGTCCTTTTCTACAGAATTACAACCAATCAGTATGAATTAACCACAAGTCCCGCCCAGTGACTCTACCGGGATATTTCCACGAGCATACCCCGATCCAGGTACTCGGTTGGTTCCTGAAAAGAACCAGAAAGTGGTCCTTTGGGAGACAAGCGCATACGTCCCAATAGAAATAAACGCTGTAGTAGAATCAATCCTGACAAAGTCACATTTTTTACATTTATTTTATGTTTTAATTCAATTCAATTCAATTCAATTCAAAAATACTTTATTAATCCCAGAGGGAAATTGATTAATTGATTAATAAAAAAATGACAAGAAAGAACTGAACAGCCTAAGAGTTATAGAGCTGCACAATACAAGCAAAATGTGGAATATTATTATTAAATATTTAGATTTTATTGGTTAAGAACAATTGCTGTCTAAAAATAGTTTAATCAATAACCTGATATTTAAGATTCTAATCTTCGGGAAAGTCCCATTAGTCATCCCACACAGGTGAGATTCATCTCCACATTTGACCCGTGGGGAGCGGTGAGCTGCAGCAGTGGCTGCGCTCAGAAACTATTTGGTGGTTTAACCCCCAATCCAACCCCTTAAAGTCGAGTATCAAGCAGGGAGGCGTTGGGTCCCGTTGTTAAAGTGTTTGGAATGATCCAACCGTGGCTTTGAACCCCGATCTCCCAGTCCCAGGGTGGACACTCTACCACTAGACCACCGAGCTGGTTCCAACCTTCATGAATAGTTTACAATAAACGTGCAATGGTAAAATAATAAATATATTAGTGATTAAATTAAAGTAACGGAATAATAGTTTACAAGTATGTACTATATCTCATGACCCACGGGATGTACTTTAATGAAACTATCTGCAATTCTCCACTGGATGTGGAGTCAGCACCATTCAAGATGGCTGCTACAGTTGATCAATATTAGCAAAAACTCATCAGTTTTATTGGTATTGAGCTCAAACTTCACATGGAGGTAGCTGAGGCCTAGTCCACACGTAGCCGGGTTTTTTAAACGAATATCCGCCCCTCCAAAAACTTGCATCCACACCACCTCGTTTTAAAAAAAACTCTGTACACACGTACACGGATAAATACGTTGTTAAGGACATGCCAGACCTGTAGGTGGCAGTATTTCCCCCGTTCTTAACCTCGTCCTTCGTCTGTGGTCTTCCGCAAGGAGCAGTAATTCCGCTTGCAAAAACAAACAAGCAAAAAGCGCTTGGACAATTGATAAAGCGAGCGCAGCTCTGAGGGCATCCATGCTGTCGGCTAGTGTAAACACAGGTCGCACACGTGATGTCAGCATTTTTTTTTTGTCGCGGAAAGTGACGTTGCGGACCTTAAAACTTCGGTTTTGTCTGTCCACACGCAGACACCCAAAACAGAGAAAATGCAGATCTTCACTTTGGCCGGAGTTTTTAAAAAGATCCGTTTTCGTGTGAAAAAACTCCGTTTTCGTGTGGATGACAGGCCAAAACGTAGAAAAATATCTACGTTTTGGCAGATCCCCGGCTACGTGTGGACAGGGCCTGAGACTCACACAAAGAACACGCTCTGAGATCTGGCAGGCCGTGGTAAATGGTGCATTAGGTAACAGAATTTTACTGTCAAGTTTTAACCAAATCATCTGTAACTCCAAGACTCTCTGCAGACTTAACTCAGGCACGAATGTCGACGGTCGACATGCGTTCCATCAAAGAACAGAGTCCTAAGAACCTAAAACACACCAACCTTTTTCCCCGATCTGTACGTAGCTGTTTTCAAACAGGTCTGCATGGCAAAGGAGGGTGGGGTGGGGGAGGAGGGGGAGAGAAAAGGAAGCAGAAAAGTTATCGGTCTGAGTAACAAACACAGAGATAGGGGGGGTGATTCTGTTCTATTTCAGGCCCGAACAGCAAACTGTAACAACGTTAATATCTAAACTCTATGCAGATAGTGTCTGAGAAACCCCAGACTGAGGAGCAAAGGCTAGAACGCTCGGTGGTTAGGCAATCTGTTTGATGCATAAACACTTTATTTAACCACAACAGGAAGTAGTTTCTGTGTGTTTTGTGGTATTTATTGACTGAAGAATGCAACATAAGTTGCTTGTGGTCTTTTTTTTTCACATTTCTTTTCATACCTGGATGGATGTTTGCTACATCGTCAATCCCCAGCTGCCCCAAGTTTAAGCTGAGCTCTGAGTAGGCCTTTCTCTGCAAGATAGCAAAACAAATCCAGTCTTAATGCCATGTCCCGGGTCAGCTTCAGTTTGAGTTTTAGAAAGGCCCACTGATAATACACAATCAGGGATGCCTACCAGCTGTGGGATGTCCCGGACGCTGAGGGGAACCTGGACGAGACCCCAGTGGCTCCAGGCGCTCACGTCCTCGCAGCTGTCACGGTTTGGGTTCCTCAGATTGATCAGAACCTGATGTAATGAACTGGAGTTAACGTCTTGATCAAAGCAAACATTCATGAGTGAGAAACAATTTAATTACCTCAAGAAAGTCTTTAGGGGCATAAACGGGCCTGAATCGACTTAAATCTGCAGGAAACACAATAACAGCGTTTATGGGACGTTGTTTATGAACGTATCTATCTGACAGGCTTTAGAGGGAGTCACATGAGTTAAAAACTCATGAGGCCAGCCACAATGGGACTTCCACCCTCTGTGTGAGTGTGTGCCGCTCGTTATCGCAGCTCCGCGCGAGAGGTCTGGACAGCTTCTTCATCCTCCGTCTAAAGTGTTTACAGTCAGCGGACGGCACATCCTAAATGTTATTATACGTTCCTGAGCCGTGATAAAACTGTTAGGACAAAAGACGAGCGTGTCCTCTGGAAAGCAGCCAACTAAGAGTTAAAACCAGGTCGGTACAAGCTAATAAATCCTAAGTGCTTCCATTCATTTGAAGTCAGGGATTTTCTCTCCATTTCTAAGTCAAACCACCGAGTTAAGGTCTGCAGACCTGGTTCGTCCGTGCCCATCTCGTTCCACTTGTTGGTGAGCTCCGTCTGCTCCGCTGCAGGCCTCTGTGGAGCAGCAGAAACCCCAGATCTTAACAAAAACACATCTAGAGCAATCTCTGCAACAGCTTCAGACAGAGGTGGACATGGGAGCTTTTAATACCTTGCGAGCTAGAGGCACTTCGAGCTCCGTGCTCATGCTGTTCAGGCTTTTGAGAACTCGTTTCTCCCAGCTGGCCTACGAGAGGGGAGCAGGCACGAATTTGGATTTAGATAGCATCTGAGTTGCATGTAAAGGGAGGGGGATTCATGTCTCTGGCATCTGATGGAGGAAACGGTCCAAGACTCAGAGGAGGCTTGAGAAGGGGATGATGGAGATAAGAGGTGACAGACTGACCTGAGCCTTACGCATGTAGGCCAGCGGCTCTTTGAGATGCTCTGGTGGAGCTCTGGGATGGTTCGGAGGCAGCTGGCTGGATTAGAGAAAACGACAAGAGTACATAAAAGTGTCCAAACAGAACGACAGCTTTCCGAGATTAGTGCCAATAAAACAAACAAACATTAAAAAACAAGAAGTCAGTCAAACAACAAGTACATCAGAGCCTGCTTGGTTTGTCACCGTTAGTGCCCCACAAACACAGCCCAGATGAGTCAGAACACGCCTCCACCCAGTGAGCTGATGGTGTCCTGCATGACTCAAAGTCTCAGGGCATTAAACAGCGTTCGGCCTAATCTAAACACCTTCAAGAGAGCGCAGGGACGACTCCAGGCCAGTAAGAGGAGGCAGCCATCCATCTGTTGACGGCTGAGACCAGAGAGGGTCACCGATCCTCAAAGATGACTGAAAGAGGAAGATTTGTCAAAACACTAATTGACCTACAAGGAAAAAGGAGGGAAAGCAGAAAGTTCCTGAGGCAGGTATTAAAATACCTGATTGATGGATCCCACCTGAGCAAAGGCTTTTATATAGAGAATTATGAGACGATTTCATTTAAGGTAAAAGTAGTTTTTTTTTTTTACGAGACAGGTTCATGAAGTGCTTTGCCTCAAATACCACACACATAACACAAGCTCAGCAGTTTTATTCTTGACAGTTTCACTACCTTCCAGAGTAAGCCGTTATGGGGCTAGCCGCTCGCACCCATTCTCTGATTGGCTACTATGAGGTGAGGAGTTCAGAGTAGTCTCTGCTCCTCGAGTGTTGACAGGTGAGAGGCGGTTGAGAATCAAAAACCGGTTCTTCTTGAGAACCGATTCCCATCATTTCAGTTTCTTTTTGCAAACGATTCCCCTCATCAATTCCAGTCGGCGCGAATGACGTCAGCACCCACATTGCATAGCTTACGGAAGCAGGAAACGTGGCGCCTAAGTGGCACATTCGCTCAAAAGGTTTGTTCAATTCTACGAGAAAGCATGACAACGGGGCAACTCGCTATACTTGCTAAGTAGATATTTCATCAAGGGGAGGAAACGCTACAAATAAAGCATTTGGGGTCAAAATATGCGATAACTTAAGTTAATGACGCGTTTTGACCCACTCCGGACTAGAGAAGTTCAACGCAGCAGCAGCGGTGACGTTCGCACGTCCACTCCTGTTAATAAATGATAAATGACCCGCACTTGTATAGCGCCTCTCAGAGTAAGGACTCCAAAGCGCTTTACACTACAGTGCATCATTCATCCATTCACACACATTCACACGTTGGTGGTGATGAGCTACCGTGCAGCCACAGCTGCCCTGGGGCGCACTGACAGAGGCGAGGCTGCCGAGTACAGGCACCACCAGTCCCTCCGACCACCACCAGCAGGCAAGGTGGTTTAAGTGTCTTGCCCAAGGACACAACAGCAGAATTCTCTGTCCGGAGCCGGGATCGAACCTGCAACATTACGATTACCGGACAACCCGCTCAACCTGTTGAGCTACTGCTGCATACTGCAGGTAACTAATCAGCTAACACTGCCCATCATGTTAGCGTCATTTACCGTACATACACACCTCCACACTAGCACACTCCAGCAACAGAGATGTTTCCCACTCTGCAAAAGCTACAGCAAGAAGACGACTCTGCCTTCTCAAACAGCATAAAAGAGAGCATTTGGAAAGATCTTTCCAACTGATATCAGGAAAGATTGATTATTTAGCCTTAATAAACTGACAGTTGTAAAGCAGGAGACCGTGTGCATTTAGTTTTTTGCCACCTATTTAACTACTCTGGGACTGATAAGGGAACTGGATTGATCGACAGAATCGACAACATCATTGATATTGATAAAAACATATCAATTCCCATCCCTTTGGTTCTACGCTAATTATCTCATTTGTGACATGACAAACTGGGACTTTAGGGACCCACATGGCAGCACAAAAATACACAGTGAGTTTTGCTTAATAAGTCTCATTTAAAGGTATTGACCAGACTCTGCATTAAAATTGTAGAAATGCAGTATAACTACACTTTACCATCTATATAAATATGAACTGGGTTCAGTTTTTTATTTTGTTAAGGACTTTTGTCATAAATCATTACAGAAAATCCAAATCCTCTCCTCCAGACAGTGAAGAACCGTGTTCCGCATACGTCACTCCAACACCTCAAACGAGGTAGCTGCTGTCGCTAGTATTGTGAATCACTGTTATTTGTTTACTTTCGTGTTCCTAATTATTACGTAAAATTGAGTTTGCAGCTGCAGCAAAAGGTCTGAGCCATGTATCGGTGTCCTACACATTTTTAAATAACATAGATCTGATCTAAAATAACAACCTACATCTATAAATCCATCCGCTGACGGTACAAGATCTGCTCGGGTGCAAGATCGGCTCGGGGTCCTTCGACTGCCGATGACGTCAAAGTAGTTGATTGGCTGAACATGAACCTTACGGAATTACGTAATCACGTTACGTTGGTCCAGGCAAATTTTTCTGTTGGAAAGATGGACAACTTTTACAAAGAAATCCACCATTACGTCTTTGAAAATAAACTTTTAGCATAGAGCTGCATGTATATTAGGGCTGAAAGATTAACTGCATGTGCAATTAAATTGCGATGTGACAAAAGGAGATTTTCTAATCGCAAAGGCTGCAATTTGGCAGCGAGTGGTTAGCGCAATGCTAATATACGTGGAAAAACCCATAGGAATGCTAATGCTAATATCACCCATTACATTCTTACAAATTATGAATTAGAAACGTGCCAAATGATTACATTTGGAGTCTAATAGAAAGTAAAACTACCATCAATCAAATAAGTACAGACAGGTATTTTAGTAAAGCCAGAAAACTTTTAACTCCAGAGTTTTGGCTAGCAGCTATGAGCGTAACTGAACTACGCATGGACAAGACGTCAAAAACTCTAAACACAAAATACTTCAATAAACGGGACACACTTCTTTCCTGCAAATTCAATTTCACAGGTGTTGCTAATACCTATGATCCTTCAAGGGATGTGCTCAAAGAGGAGTTCAACATTATGAATACAATATAGTGTTTTATTTTACAAATACCATTATAAACACAAACTTACGTCTTAAGAAACATTATTTTAATAACAAAACTGCTAAATTCTTTCCAACAGTATAGATGTGTAGTGTATTTTGTCTGAGTGGGTTTGCCGTACTTTGACGTCATCAGCAGTGGAAGGACCCTGAGCCGATCTTGCACCCGAGCAGATCCTGTACCGACACCGGAACCTCATCGCTACTTCTGGACTACAGACGAGTCCCGTTAGCATGATTGCAGCAACACTGTTAACTGTGTTAGCTCCGGTAAGGAAAACACAAGTCATTTGTGAAAGCTACGACACACACACACACACACACACACACACACACACAGACACACGCACACAGAGATATAATCTAAAAAGATGATCCCCATATTTCAACAATAGATCCTCCGTGGATCGGCAAAACCTCCGATGCCGTCCTGGATTAGCACAAACAACGAGCCAAACTAAAGTGTTACTTCAGCATCTGGAAGATTTATTCTGGTAAGCTAAAGCTAGTGGTTAATATTTTCCAGAGTTATATCAGTATATGGAGCGGTAAAACTGGCAGCACATTAGTTTATTTATCTGTATATTACTGAATAATATTGGCACACAAGATGGAGCTAAGACCAGCTGAGAACTCGTCAGCTTTGAGCTCCTGATGGAGCACACAAATGAAATATTTAAAAGTAAACAAACTGTACCGATTTTGGATCTGAAGATGAACAGAATCCTCCTCTATGTCCAAATCGGGTCGCAGGTCTTCTCAGTCAAACGGTCCAAAACATGTCTGCACCTCTGGTAGTGATATCCAGTTAGCGGGGTCGGAGTTCGGTTGAACTTCTCCGGTAATCCAATATCCGTTCTCGTCGCCGTATCCCAGAGAAAAAACAAATCTGACCGACTAGCAGAGGCTTCAGAAGCTACATCTGATTGTGACACGTTGTTCTCTGCTATAACGCTAACGCAGAAACACCGGAGTCAGGCGTTGTTTACTGCAGCTGTTTCAGCAGAGCTCCATGTGAAACGTCACCAGCTGCCCAGGGCTTAGACTAGGGCTGGGCGATATGACGATTTTAGACCGTTTTACGATCTACACATCTGACGGTCTGTCATTTTTGAGAGACCTTTTTATCACGATTCACAGCTCTGCTGTTGAAATTCTGCCTCTGAATGAAAAGGGAACTTACCTCCGGCGAATGACACGCCTTTGTTTGACCCTTAACCAATCAGAGTGAGTCATAGTAATATATTAGTGCCCCGCTTGTTTTCACCTGTGTGTGAACAAACATGGCTTCGGCCGCGGCTGAGAGCGACAACGAGGTTTTCGTTACGAAGAGGAACGCCTCGTCCATTATATGGAACTGGTTTGGTTTTTCACCAGATGACAAAGAGCAGCGAAACGTCATATGCAAAGTTTGCAAGGAGAGCATCAAGGCAACACCACAAACTTGTTTAATCACTTGAAAAGAAAGCATCCCAAACAATACAATGAGAGCCAGCAGGCGGCTAAAGCTAAAAAGCCTGCGGCTACAGCGGCTAGTGCTTCTTCCAGGCAGCAAACGCTAACAGAAACACACACAAAACTCACTCCTTACGACAGAGACAGCAGACGATGGAACAGTGTGACAGATGCAGTGACGTACCACTTGGTTAAAGATTTGTGTCCCGTGCGAACAGTAGGAGTGGGATTTAAGAAAGTGATAAAAACATTGGATCCGCGCTACGAGTTTTCCAGCCGCAAGTATTTTTCGAACACCGCCATTCCACGCATGTACACTGAATGCAAAGTGAGAGTTGCAGAAAATATTCAGAATGCGCTGTTATTTGCTACCACAAGCGATCTCTGGTCCAGCCGCACATCAGAGCCGTATTTGAGCTTAACTATCCACCACATGAGCAACTGGGAGCTACATAGTATTTTGAACAAGTTAATGTTTGCACAATACGTTTACAATTGACATGTTTGCACTTTAAATATGTTTACGATTTTAATTTATGTTAAGTTACTTGAAAAACGAGAAAAACTGATTTTTGTAATTGCTTCTCTCAGGGCTTTTATCATCTCTGGTGTGAGTTTAAAATATAAGTGTGTTAGCACTGTGCTGATTATCCCTAATATGAATAAATGTTTGTTTATTCAATGTTTCTCTTCTTTGATATGCAATTAAAGTTATGCTATTCATGGATAAAAAATCGTGATAAAATCGAATCGTGATAAACTATTGGAAAAATCGTGATATTCTATTTTTGCCATATCGCTCAGCCCTAGCTTAGACCGGAAGTTAGTTTCTGTTTTTCCCGCGCCGGTCACAAACATCAGATTTTCTTACAATTCCAGCTGTGAAAATCCTAAAAACTTTTTCATCTGAGGTTTTAATACTTCTTTATACATGTCGTTCAAAGGAATTTTGCCTCTGGCTGATATCTTTAAAAAGCTGTAAATACGTGGAGTGATGACAGAGGATGTTCTCATTTGTGCAACTGCAAACGGTGCAGAATCACTGAAGAGATCAAAGAGTGGAGAGTGCTTTAACAACATTAAACATTTTTACCTTTGTTTTACTTTTATTCCTGATCAGAAGGAAAATATTTATTAGTAAATGGTTTTAGATTCATAAATTCAAGGCTTGTTTTATGAATTATCTAAAACAATCCTGACTTGTGTTTATGTTTATGTATTTAGCAGAAACTTTTGTCCAAAGTGACTTACAAGTGATAATCAGCATGTTGCCCTTGAGGCTAACAACAACTTGACATCAATCATGGAGAGGAGGGAACAAAGGAGTGGATGGTAGAGGGGGGGGGACGGGTGCAGGGAGGGTGCTAGTTAAGAAGATGCTCTCTGAAGAGCAGGGTCTTCAGGAGTTTCTTGAAAATTGAAAAGGAAGCCGCAGTTCTGGTAGTGCTTGGAAGGTCATTCCACATTTGTGGAACAATGCAAGAGATGAGTCTGGATTGTCCTGAGCGTGGTGTAGGCACGGAAGAAGAAGACTTACTGGTCTTACAAGATCATTTTTATCTATAAAACCTGCCTAATTATAGTTGCATACTATTACTTTTCCACACCTTTGCTTTCATGCAAATGTTTTGGGCCTAAAAGTTCAACCAGTTTTAAAACCAGACTAGCTCCATAAAAAGTGTTCTCATTTTATTTATCCAATAAAACTAACAGAGATCTTGCCTTGCTGCAAGCTAGTCATTTGTAGACTCAACGTGCTTTTTAAAACCAATCAGATCTCTTTACGGGGAGCCAAGGTGTGTTTCTAGGTGTGACAGGCATCCATTGCATTTTTAATGAGAAGTTAGACAGGTTAGTATGTCGTTTTAGGTTTTGACTTTGACACTTGCTATGTGTTAAAAAAAACATATGTTACTTTTCTAAGTGAAGGTTTTCAACAGCATTTAACTGTAACAAACCTGTGACCCAAGAAAAACCTGATCTAAAAATGAAAGCTTTCAGCAGCTAAGTGTCCCCCTTCAGAGGAATATAGGAAATCAGTGAAGTTTAATCTGCAGGACTTTCTTAAAAAAACAGTTAAAGGGCACATTACAGTAGGGCTGCAACAACGAATCGATAAATTCGATGAAAATCGATTACTAAAAGCGTTGGCAACGAATTGCGTCATCGATTCGTTGTGTCGCACAACTCTTCCAAAAGCGCCCCCCCCCCCTTCCTGCCCGCCGTTGCGCGCAGACCAGAGCAAGTCAGATCAGCGCGAGGGAGAGCCGCAGATCAGCGTGAGGGAGAGTCGGCAGACTTGCGCTGCTGCGAACCGGTTCCGCATTGCGCAGCGATCCAGGCAGCTGCTTCCAGCACACGGTCCATTCTCAAAGTGGCGCAACCAAAAAACTATAATTAGCACACGATCGTTCATGTCCGCACATATTCTCTATTTTCTGTCTTATTTTTGCCTGAAGCTCGCTACTGTGGAGCTCATCACCTCTGCTGTGGTGATGTCACCTCACGCAGCATCGAAAACGCGCTCTGCGCTTTGCGGTCAGGAGATCCCTTTGATCTGCTCAAAAGTAACTGATGAGGTGAAAAGGTAAGAATCCAGGCAGCAGTTTTTCTGGAGAATTAAGAGGAGATGCAGGAAGATGAGAGACAGACAGGACAGGAAAATAGTTAAATAAAAACAAGAAAACAAAGTAAAATGTAGGTAGATTTATCTCCACTACACGTTTTTACCAGTAAAAAACAATAAGTTATACACGTCATATTTATACATCTGATACAATTCAGATCACCTTCAAAACTCAGTCACACACCCAGGGCCGTTTCAAGACATTTTGGGGGCCAAGGCAAAATGCCCCCCCCCCCCCCCCCCCATAACTGGGCTCCCCAGAAGCCTCTGTGTAATTCATGCCCTCTCCAGTAGTGTTAGTTATACAGTGTTTATAAAAGCCCCTCAGACATTACTGACATGTTCTAATATTATCAGATGAAAAACTAAATTATCAGACATGCTGTCTCATCTGCTGCTTTTCTAAACCTGCTAAAAGTAACAAAACCATTTGAAAGCCACTATTTGTGGATTCTCTGAAAGTTTCCATGGAGTGTGTGACAACTTATTTTTTCATTGATCCTATCGTCTGATCTCACAGCTGAAACAAGCATCCTTAATAATCTGTGCACAGGAAGCTTACCGATGCTGTAGTAAAACAAAAGGTATAATAATTTATTATTAATAAAACCTTGTTGCAGCACTAAAGCAGAAAAATTAGATTTTGCATTAAATATGCAAAATATTTACATATGAATTGTTTTAGAGCCCTTTAATTGGCAGAATCTGATATTAATTTAGTTCTTACAAAAAATGGGTCCCAACATGGTTTGTGTGGCGTTGCCATAGTGTGACGTCATAGGCACAGATCCCCTGTCCTCTTGTTTGGAAATGGAAATATGGTCACCCTGCATTAAACAAACTGTCCACCCGGGCTTTTGCGCTGCACAGAGACGCTTCGCTGCCTACGACTGAATGTCAGTTGAGAGTCAGTCTCATGCAGACTGACCAATGAAGAGAGGGCCTCAAGTTAAGACCCTCTCCTCATTGGTCAGTCCACACGAGGTGGGTCAAAGTTTACTCTGGGCGGGTTACGTGTTGTCAGGCATTCAAGTATTGAGTATATTTACTGCATATCACAGTAAAATATTCTGTATGTTACCACATTATGGTGATCCTTGGGTCGTGATGATGGAGCCCTTGAATATTGTTGCCCAGGGTACAACAAAGTGTTAATCTGGCCCTGGTTCCGCCGTCACATTCCCGCAGAAACTGGTTGATCACACCGGGGCCAGACTACTAGCATGTGGTTTTACAACCACAATGTCCTCAGAAGCAAAAACGCTTTTAAAAGGGAGGGAGGAGTCCTAACTGTTGCTGCAGGCGTGTTGTGTGAGAGTGCAGTTATATACTGGTTAATATATTTTTGGGTTCAGTTGCTTTCATGTGGCCTAATGTGAGTCTATTTGGGATCATTGGAATGATCAGCAGCATTTCTTGATGTGACTTTATGGCAGTTGCCCAGGGCATCATCGCAAGGAGGATGGCATTCATTTACTTTTGTTTTATTTGGTATTTTTTCAGTCAGTTTTGGAAATAGTGATCAATTTTGATTAATTCACAGCCTATGTTTAATTACATTTAAAATAAATGTTAACAGATGAGATCAAACAAAACAGATGAGAATTGCCCTTAAGCTGTTTAACTTGGACCAAGCATTTTAGGTCACAGATAGATGTAGCTTAGGGTCTCTGTCTATACACCTTATAAGACAATTTAGGTGATGGCATGTTGTTTTTCTGCTATTGAACTGTTTTCTAATAATGTTGTGTTAAATAAAGTGAAGGAAGGAGAGAAATAACGTTTCCCTAGCAGTTTTTAAAAATTTCCCCATGTAATCCGATTAATCGATTAATCGTGTCGAGACCCCATCCGATTAATCGATTATCCAAATAATCGTTTGTTGCAGCCCTACATTACAGTACTGGAACGACATCTATGTTTTAATGTAGAAAAATAAGATGGGTCTGCTTAAATGAATGACGCCATAAACCAAAAAAGAAAAAGTTATTATTGACTCATTATACTTCTGATCTTAATCTAAATCAGCTTAATGATTTATAAAAACATTCCTCTCATTCAGGTGGAGCATAAACTAAAACAAAGACAATAAATTCAAAATATAAACCAAATACACATTAAAATAGCTCAATAGGAGGAAGCCATGATGCTTGGGAATTCATAGGTCAACACAAACCAAAACAATTAAATCAACAGTAATTTGTGACTTACATATGCAGTTCTCTGTAGACTGCATTCTGAAGCTTTTTCTCCCAACCTGAAAGAGAATAAATGACCTTATAAACACACAGCAGCAAAAATAGCTAAAGGTGTGAGATCAAAGCCAGAATTCAGAGATTAAAGCCACAACGTAGAGGGAAAAGATCAGAATTGTATGTATTTTTCCCCTTGTGACCTTGATCCCCTTCTGTAGTTTTAACTACATTTGTGCTGCACCAAACAAATATAACATACTACTACTACTAATAATAATAATAATAATAATAATAATAATAGTATTAATAATAATAGTAATAATAATAATGATGATGATGATGATGATAATAATAACAACACCTGATATTCTTAGAAAGTTGCGGACATCCTCTTTGAGAGACTCTAGTTTTATGTCAGGTCGATGTAAACAGTCCTAGACAATATAAACAAGTCAGTGTTAGAAGTATTACGGCTAAGGCTAAACTAGCAGATATTTAGCAATGGAGAATCGTTAGCTTAACGCTAGCTGGCTCACTTTGGCTTGTCTCTCTATCTGAGAGTGTAAGTTGCTGCCTCTGAGCCGCTGGACGATCTGAGCGATGTTCAGGGAGAACTCCGAGCCTTCATTCATCCTCCTGTTCCACCCGAACAACGTACGCGAAGCCTTTTACCCCTGCTGTTGTTGATGCCGCTAGCAAACGCTGCAGCAGACACCTGCAGACCATGCAGACGTTACTTAGCAACAGAGGCAGGGGCAGGGCAGCGCGCGCCAGGGAAACAAGCACCTCTAATTAAAGTTCCGCACAATAAAACATGACGTTTTTATTGTATCTTTCGGGCAAATTTCATGATAATAGACATATATTTTATAGTTTGTTCGTTTTTATTCATTTGGGTGTGTTTAGTTTTACCCATAAATTCACTATTAACACATTTAGGAAGCATACAAAACTAAGCAAAATTGTATTTTCCTTTTATTGCGTCATCTTCATTTTGTTGTAAAGAATGTCATTGATCTTTATGGCCCATTTACGTGCAGAATCGGTAAGTTACCCCAGAGGTGTGACCAAGTCACTGGTTTGCAAGTCACAAGGAAGTCACAAGTCTTTCCAGTCAAGTCCAACTCCTTAACTTTGAATTTTCAAGTCATAATCAAGTCATCTGTCCAACTTCAATTTAATGGCCATGATAATAAATTCCACAAATAAATTTAATTTATCTGCTCAACCAAGCAGAAAGTGCCACTGAAATGGATTATAAAGAGTGTGCTGCTGCAATTAGCAGTAAACCAAACCTGGAACGAGCAATGATTTATGTTTATTGTTGTGCCACGTTTGCGCTAAAAAATCAATTGCTCAAGTCGTCATCAAGTAAACAGAGGCAAGTCGATTCAAGTCGCAAATCAGTGGTGTTCAAGTCCGAGTCGAGTCATAAGTCTTTATAGATTTTATCAAGTCAAGTCAAGTTATTAAAATGATGACTGGAGCCAAGTCATGTAACTCGAGTCCACACCTCTGGAAGACACAGTGGCAGACCTAGATTATTTTTTTCCTTCGTATGTGTGGTTTCAGAAGGGGGGCAAAGTTTATTCTAAGTTTTAGAGATTTTATGCAGTTGCTTATCTCCTCGCTGTGCATTCATCTTTTTAACACCTTAATTTAACAACTGAAATGCCTCCCCAGCCTTCATAAGTGTCTACAGGAGTGATTCATCACTAAATTAAACAAATCAGCTGTGTTCATAATCTAAACATGCAGGAAACATGCTGGAAGCAGACTGCAGTGCCAGGTTTGTCAGATCAATTTTTTCCAAGTCCTGCCGGCAACTCTGAAGTTGCAAGTGGAATATTCTGGCCACAGAGAGCGATAGGGGCTGGGTGGCCTTTCATTCGTAACGTCACGTGACACGGGAGATAACGTTATATTTTATACGTATTAGTTTCAACATAAATATATAACGAGCCTTTTACTTGTTAAATTGTGTATATGTTTATTAAATTAAA